>NW_017263680.1:273047-273268 GCF_001662655.1 Pseudogymnoascus verrucosus
CCGGGAAACGCCCCCTCCGTCTCCTATCCCCTATCCCCGTAACCCTAGCCGCGTCCCCAGTAGAAGAAGTAAAATAGCCCCGAGTATATATCCCCGCAATATGCCACAGAAAAAAATGGGATATATCGTCGAGAAGACGCAATACATCGCGCCCCACACACGGGGGTAGATTTTTGTTGTCTGCGCTCCCGTTTCGCCGTCGGTGGGTATCGAGGGAGTAT
>NW_017263680.1:273358-369409 GCF_001662655.1 Pseudogymnoascus verrucosus
AACCACCAGCTTCCCCCCACCCCTCGCCAACGCCTCCCCAAGATCCGCCTCACTCTCCAGCGCCGCCCTCCCCCCACCTTCCTGCCACATCATCGCGATCTCCTCTCCGCCCGGAATCTTCAAGCGTTCCCTAATCTTCTCATGCAGCGCCACATAGCTAATCGCGGCTGGAACTCTGATCGCAAACAGATCATCCCCAAAATAGATCTTCACCTTCATCGCTCCCCCACCCGCTGCTTGCAGCGAGGCTTGAGATTGCTGCTGTCCCACCTCTCGCCCACCCCCCTGTGCCGGGAACCCCCCAGGAGGCCCCTGTTGACGCGGCGGCGCGGCCGTAAGACCACCATACCCGGAGCCATTGAGATCAGCTTTACTCCCACCCCTATCATCCGCTGGCGTACCCGTCGAACTCTGTTGACTCCCCGCCGAATCCCTGTACCCATCCGGTGCCTCGGGATCGATTTCGAAATCCCCCTCCCTCGGCGCGAAGAACTGCTTCACCAACGTGCAGCGGCTGATATAAGGCGGTTGTGTGAGGAGGTTCTTCACATACGCGTCGAGATTGTGGCGGCGCCCATCGGTAATCTGGTCCGTGACGTAATTTACGGGTCCGGGCATGTAAGGGAGTGATCGCTTCTGGGTTCCCGTGTTGCCGGCCTCGGCGGGGAATTCGGTCAGGAGGGCGATCTGGAAGTCGTAGAAGTCCTCGTAGTAGCGCTGGAGCTCCCAGTGGCGGCCATCCTCGAGGGCGGCTTCGATCACGAACCAGTACTTGTCTTCGCTGAACCAGTAGCGGGGGATGTGCGCGGAGACGGGGGAGAAGAGTTGGGAGGTTGCGGCGGCTTGTTGTTGTTGTTGCTGGGCGGCGTATTGCTGGTTTTGTTGTTGTTGCGATTTGGCTTGTTGAGATTGGCGGAGTTGTTGTTGCTAGGAGGTGTTAGCCACATACATCTGTCATACGTCTATACCCAGCTCTGGATAAACTCACATATTGGCCATTCCCCGCCTGCTGGCTCTGCCGCTGCTGCGCCTGCTGCAAGCTCATCCGTCCCATATCCTGCTCCATGCCCTGCTGCTGCTGCTGCTGATTCGCGGCCTCAAACTTGCCGAGCGTAATACTACTATTCTTATAATCCGCCGCCATCTTCTTCCACTCTTCCACCTTTGGCACCCCCGCCCTCTGCACCGCCTCCTGCGAATCCGGCACCGCCTGTCCCGTCGTCATATCCCTTATCTCAATAAAGCTGACAGGAATCAACCCCGGGCCTCCTAGCCGCCCAATCGGCTTCGCAACAAACCACTCCGGGTTGCTCTGCGCAATCACAATAATTGCCTCCCCCGCCTTCGCCTCGAGCTCATCCGGTCGCTCGGCCGCAAAATCGTACATGACGATTCCATACACCATCGCTCCGCTCCCCTTCCCCAGCTTCGACAAGCGCTGCGGATTCGGCCCCGGCGCCGGCCCTGTATTGGTGTCCGAGTACCCCGAGTCGTGATCCGGAGCCTTCGCGCTCCCCGCCGACCCCGTGCTCTGCCCGCTGTCGCGCTCCGTCTTTCCGAGCGCCTGGAAGAAGTTCACGGGTACGAGGCCGCGCGCGTCCGGCACGGCGGGGTTGCACGCCTCGTACCAGTCGGTGTCGTTCTCGCGCGCGATGACGTGGAAGAAGTCGCCTTTCTGGAAGCTGAGCTCTTGCGCGTTCTGCGCTTCGTAGTCGTATAGTGCGCGAATTACCTGGAGGTGGCGCGAGGCACATGATCAGTCTTCTGTGTGGGATGGGGGATTGGAGTGGCTCGTGAAAGAGGGGGAGGGGATGGAGACGTACCTTTTTCGGAGGGACGATGGCGACGGCGGACTTGGGAGTCACAGAGATGTGTTGCAGTTTTGAGTCATTCTTGTCGCCTTTGATAGAGCGGCGAAGGGCCTGTGTGTGGTGGTGTCAGTTTTCCTTTGTCCTCGACATTCTCCCCCTCACTCATCGCATAGTGAGAGAGGAGTGTATGACGCGCAGCAATTGACGGACCTTCATCGTGACCTAAGTTTCCTTTCCTTTCCTTTCCAGAGACGCGCAAATGTGACAAGAAGTTTCGCGAGTTGATGCTTTCACAGCAGGTTGTATGGTATCGTAGAGTTGGGAATGCGGGCGCTACTGTAGGATGTAGGAGTTGTATCTCTCTCTCGGTGACGTTTTTTCTCAACGGGTCTCGGCGGGCGTGCAGCGTGCGTCTGCGCGTTTATAGACTGGCGTCCCCTGGGAGTCTGGCGGCAGCTGTTGTCATGAACCTAGAAGTCGCAGAAACTGTACATACAGTATCGCGATAGCGGGCGCGGGAAGTCGGAGGGGAGAGAGAGAGAGGGGGGGTCGTTTGGAACGGGGCCGTGTCTTAGATGCGGGGTGGGATGGGATAGGAAGAGGTCGAGATTGTGGGATTTGGTGTATATATATATGTATGAGAGAGAGAGCGTGTGTATATATATTTATTAGGAGGGGATTTTGGGGTGGAAGAGATAAAATGCCAGGATATTTGAGGGTAGGTAGGTAGGTAGGTAGGTAGGTATAGAAGGGTTTAGTCAGATAGAGAGAGTTATAGTGTGTGCAGTGAGTAGTGTGTAGTGTGCAGTAGAGTGGAAGTGGGATTGGAAGTAGAAGTAAGTACTGTTGTGGGTGTACTTTGGTGAAGAAGGGACTTTCCGGAGATTTGTGTGGGAAGGGATGGGAATAGGGAGGGAGAATTGACAAGGAGGGGAGGAGAGGGAGTGGAGGGGGAGGGGAGGGGAGAGAGAAGGGGCTGTGGGTTGTTGTGGTATGTAGATGGTAAGGAAGGTGGTGGTGTAGGTGGGTTGTGGGAAGGCTGGGAAGGCTGTAAATGTGGGTTTTTGTATGTTATGGGTGTGTCAATGGGGGGTGTCTTATGGGTGATTTGTGGTGACTGTGGGTGATGTATCTGAGTGACTGTGGTGTCTGTGGTGTCTGTGGTGTCTATGATCTATGGCTGTCTGTATCTCTGGACTGTCTATGGATGCATCTCTATTGTCTATAGTTATGGCTGTATCTCTGGTGTCTATGGATGCCTGTGGGTGTATGTATGCATGAGTGTGTCTTTGGGTTGTCTATGGTGACTGTGACTGTGTGTATCTTGGGTGTGACTGTGACTGTGGGTGAATCTGTGGATGTCTGTGGGTGTATCTCTGTGGGTGTTTCTCTGTGTCCATGGTGTCTGTGGGTTGTATTTACTATGGATAGTGTCAATGGGTGTATCTACTATGGCTGGTGTCTATGGGCTGGGCTGTATCTCTTGTCTATGGCTATAGCTGCCCATGTGGGTGATGATAATACTCCCTCTCCCCTTGGGCTCAAAGTACCCTCCCATACAATCTTATATGTAACAATACATCACATCACATCAAATCAGGTTGGGCGTTGGTGGATGTCTGCTAGTGCCGTGCGTTCTACAAAGGGGGGGGCCTACAGTAAGTACGGAGTAGGTCAAGGCCGTGTCAATTTGCTTGCTTTGCCTCTAACGTACGCTTCTGTGGCTTATTATGCTCTTATTCTGGTCTAACTGTGGTCTAGCTGTGCTCTACTGGTGCTCTCCTCGAGCCTACTACTCCCAATCCCGCTGCTCTACTGTACGCTTCAGCACACCCAGTGCGCGTACTCCCCTCATCGCATAGGGTGGATGGACCCTGTGACGGACGGACGACGGGGGGCTGGGACCGCCGTTGGGATAATGTGGGCACAATGCGGTCCTGGCAGTACCATTGCGGGATTAGAGGTCCAATCCAACTTGCCCATCCCAATATCCCCCCCAAGAGGTTTTCCCACTGGACCAGCTCTAGAGCACAAGTGATCGGCGGGAGTGATTTACCGACGGACTGGCAGGATGAGCTGGATGGGACGGAGGAGCTGGTGTGATCCTACGAACCGCTGGACGGCTGGAGGAGCTGTGATGTCCTGCGAACTACTCTGCAGGATAGGTACAGTGCAGATAGGACCTGTATGGCCGGCGGAGGGAGATAGCATTCTCCATCCAGCCCTACACCACCACCATAATCAGCCACCCACCCATCAGCCGCGTCAAAGCGACCTCCTTTGCACATGCATGTTCGTCCATATATCACTCACTCAGCCATCCTCTGCCGCGCGCCCGCCCATCGTCAACCTCACCACCACCACCACCACCACCTCTATCTCCTCGGCATATCTCCCCCCCTCCCCAGCCCCGCGTCCCATAATGCGGATCCCCCTCCTCCCGTCTTGGAGGGAAGTAAAAAAAAAGCCACGCCATGCGATGCGATGCGATACCATGCCACATAGCCATGCCATCCACATGGCACCCATACCCCCACCCTACCCCCCTAGTAACCCCGAAGATATGAAACGTCCATCGCCACTACAACCATGCCTTCTGGGCGTCGCTTCCCCAGTAGACCAGCAGAGCAGGGGCCCCCAGGGACAAGAAAAATAGAAGAATCTCGAACACTGTGGGACTAGGACCTGGGACGGCCGGGACGGACGGACGGGGGATATGGGCACATGGGCAACATGGAACATGGGTTCATCACATCTACGGCATTTCATGGGAATTAGGGATTGATAAAAATTCGACTTTTTCTATTACTTGCGCTTCTTTTCTAGAGTAAAAACTCCTTTCTCTATCCCAATTGCGCCAGATCATAAAAAAATGAAGCAAAAACGCCACTGTCTGCCACCGCCGCCGCTGACGACGGACGACGACGACTTGGATGCCTGCCTGGTATATAGCTCAACCCCCACAAAATAAACTCCTACTGCGCCGAGTGCGTGGGTGATGGTCGATGGTCGGTCGGGGAATCGAAAATCCTCAAAAAGTGAACCACATGCTAACCCCCCTGATCCCCTCTGACCATGCATGCATGCTGCCGCTACCCCGCGTCGCGTCGTAAGAGATGCTCATGCGAATCCCCATCCGATTATGCACAGAAAGTCTCCCCAACATCCCACGATCAATCTGTCCGAACTATGGTATTTATATCTCTTTTGCTGCCCCCTGCAACCCCCAAACGGCGGAACGGCGAAAATAACATACCCCTCATTTTGCTGTTAGAGTATACATCTAAGCTAGGCGAAACGACGGATAGGAAATGTAGAGAGGGAGAAGTAGTAGGATCCAGGGTTCGTCCTGGAAGCTTGTGACTTTGTGACAGAAATAGGTTAGGTGAATTGAGGTATGCCGACGAGGTGCTTGCAAATAAATTAAAAAAAGGCTGGAGTGCTGGACAAATGACGCTGACGTGGACTTGTGATGCGGACTGACGGACGAGGACGAATGTGAAGACACTTGTGGTCGCTATTCACCTTTCTAGGAAGGTCCAAGGAATGGCCACATATTCGAGCCAGAGTCGGCAGCATAGCAATGATTGCCTGGGTATATGCCACCGGTTCATATCGTACTCTCGGAAGGGTCCTGTGGGACAATAAAACAGAAATCGAACACCGGGGTTTAGATCTGGCCCTTGATGTCAATCTTTTTGAACGCCGCATTCTTGGCCACGTCGAACATGCCGCCGGTCTTGCCGGTAAGTAGTAGGATGCCATCTTCTCGCTCTTCAAGTAACGCTCGGCCGCCTTCGTAAGTACAGATAAACTGTGCCGCCTCGGCGTCCGATTCAAAGCCAAGCTCTTCAGTAATAAAACGCAGTTTCACATGTGGTTTGTATCTATCAAGATGTTAGCCATGAACATATCCATACCACAGGGTGGGGGTGACTTACGCTCTGCAAATGTTAGACAGCGCAGCCAGACGCTCTCTTTCGACAAACATATCCATGAGATATGCGCCCATGTTCGGGGTGTCGAGGTATAATCTGAAAAATCTGTGGTAGTTTCCTAAAGCGAGCGCCGAACGGACGCCGAGCGCATGCTTGATCGCCAACTCGTCCTTTTCTGCTATGGTTAGATCCGCCAACACGTCGTTCAGGGCCGTCCGGTTGCATGTGTGAATAAAATAAAGTATACGGTACGCCTTGAATTCGATCGGGTTTCCGCCGAGCTTCTGCGCGTACAGAGCGCGCAACTGTGTTTGGCACTGGTTATACTCACCGAGGTCCCCCTTCTCCAGAGCAATCCGGGCATGAATCTCGTAGACTTCTACGGTAAACTTGTTCCGGATGTGCTGCACGGTAAGATCTTGACGGAGAGATTTGAACTGGTCGCAGATGTATGAATAATTGCTCTCCTTCCTCCACTTCTTCTTCAGGAAATCCAGTGTTTGTTTCAAGATAGGCTCTGGGCGGACATGATCGGGGTTTGGAGCAGATGTAAGACGGAAGTATCTCTTTTCGAGAGTCTGGCAACGGCCAACAACAGGTCCGGAACTGGCGTCCAGAACGGGCGACTCCTTGTAGGTAGATTTATAGCCGCCATCAAATCGTCGTTGTCGCTTCTCAAGGTTCTTCTGGGACTTACTTGCCTTGGTCGATAGGCCATCCGGGAGAGGCTTGGTCGCTACATTGAGAGGGCCACCATTCGGTGCAAATGTTATTCGGTCTTCAAAACCGGTGTGTGTGTTAGTTGTACGCCATGGAGGATTTGAAGACACATCTTGCTCGTCTTTTCCATCCAATACCTGCGATTTCCGCTTTTTCGACTCGGGGCTCGAGATGAAACGCCCATTAACCCAACGGGGAGATGGTTCTGCTAGAGCAGCTCGTTCAGTTCGCACCATATCCTGAGGCAAAGGTAGGTTATCCCAGTCTACACTCGTAAGGGTATCCGTTTCAGTGGCGGACGAGATGGTCGCCTTGAGTTTCGCCTCCATATCCGCTCTCGGGACATCGGGATACAGGTTACTCGGATCGAACGCCCTCTGTACATAGCTGCGCACTGATGTTGGCCATTCGATTCTCTTTTTTGTCGGCGGCTTCGCGGGGGCGGCCACGGGAGGAAGTTGGGGGTATTGGGCTACATGTACGAATTGTGGAGCTTGGGTTGGAGGATAGTTGAATGACTGTCGAACTTGCACTGGTGTATATGCTGTAGTGCCTTGAATGATGTTAGGTCTTTCCTCGAGTGATGCCTTTCGGATGGACTCACTTGCGGCCATGGCTGCGTATGATGGCTGGGTGCCAGGCGGCGGCGGTAAGGGCGCCCACGAGTTGTGCGACATCGACATCTGGCGCGGTGTCGCGATGGCGACTTTTCCGAAAGTGCTTTATATGTTAGTAGAAGTGTGAGCGGATCAAGTAGAGCTCAGAGTTGATAATGTCATGGGAGAGTAGACAAGTGAAAGAGTTGAAGTCTGGATGAGTGAAGGACGGTGAAGTAGGCTGAGGATAAAGTTGCTGGAGGAAGGCGCTGTCCATGCCCAAACCCTCGCCTAAAAGTATAAGGTCACGTGGATTGACCTTGGGGTTTCTCATCCTTATCGGCCATCTTGTGTGTTGACGAGATGGCCGATAAGGATGCCATCATCGGCGTCTTCACCCAGTTGCCTTTTCTTACACCTTCCACGCTTCCACACACAACTCCACTAGCGCATGGATATCCTGGATATCCCGAATGTCCCTCAAGCAGATTGACCTCACTACTGCGCTGAGGCCATCTCTACTTCCAGACGAAGTCCTCCTATTTGTCCAGGACAGTGTTGGGCTCTATGAGGGGTAATTAAGAACCACATGCGACCCCAAACTTTTTGAACCATGGACACTTATTCTCTGTTCCAGGAAGTATAAAATACCAAACCACCAGGATGGGCATGTCTACTTGACGTCCCATCGGATCTACTATGTGGACAATGAAGAACCGCGAAAGAACTCCGTAGGAATCGACTTGAAGGAGGTTGAGCGATTTGAATTCTATGTAGGCCGCGCAAGTCACTGTAGAAGACCCCAAGCAGCGGCTGACTTCCTGAATAGGCAGGCTTTCTAAAATCTTCGCCGAAGATTACCCTCGTTCCTAAACCTTCCAAGAGATTATCCACCCAGAACAGGGTCACCGCGCTGAACTCGCCCTCTCGAAGCGCTACATCCTCACCAACAACCCGTACAGACAGCCCCTTTCACCTACCACCTGCTGAGCCAACTGCAGCAAGCAATGCCACTTGGATTTGCCCTATATGCACATTTTCGAACCCTGTACCGTCAAACTTCGATCCTTCTACGGCCACAATACACACACCGCTGCCGCCATGCTTAGCCTGTGGCATAAAGCCACCTTTGGCTCATGTGCTCAAAGCCGCCATAGTCAGTGCAGCGAATCGCCCAGCGGCTCCTACGAATATTTTGCGTACTCCAGTACCAATACGAAGTCGAGATGAGGGTGCACGACCACTTTCAGAGGCACGTCTCCCAGAACAGGGGCGTCTCCCCCAGGGATCGGTTGAAAGTAGCAGTGACGCGGCTTCATTTCAGTGTCCCAGGTGTACATTCCTCAATCACCCGTCATTGCTCTCCTGTGAACTCTGTGGTGCTCCTCTGATATCTAACGAAGCCCCAAAAGGCTTCAAGCAGCCGCAGGAGTTCCGACCCGAATCACCAGGCCCGACCCTTCAAGGCTTTAGTGCGTCCGCGGTCAGGACACCAGAAAATCTTAAAATCTCTTTCCGAGCTGGAGGAGAGAAGATATTCCACGAGCGTCTAAAAGGGGCAATGATTCAACGGAAGTGGCTTCTACATGGTGCACCGCCAGTGCCAAAGCCGAGCCCGTCGGGGGAACCCTTACCAACTGATAGAATAAAAACTGTCGGCATTGCTGGGCTCGAACAGCGGCGTTTAGATATGCGCAGAAACAACGAAGTGGTTATCGGCAACGCTTTTGAGGACCTCGAAGCCCTTATGGCGTCGGCAAAGGAGATAGTCGCCCTCGCCGAAACGTTCGCCCGTCAGACCAACAGCGGCAGCGAAACCGGCTCTGAGGAGAGCACACTTCTCGCCCAGTCCGCCACCGCTCTCGGCCTTGTGACTACAAAAGACATGCTCGGCGGCGGCAGCAGCTCTGAGACTCTCTATCTAAGCGAGCTGTCGCGCAACCTTGCAGAGTTCCTCACTGACGACGCCACTGGCGTTCTCCGCAAAACAGGCGGTATCATCAGCCTCGTCGATCTGTGGGCGCTGTTCAACCGCGCACGAAATGGCATCGAGCTAGTCTCACCCCGTGACCTTGAGCGGGCTGCTCGACTCTGGGAGTCGCTGAAGCTGCCTGTGCGACTTCGCGAGTTCAAGAGCGGGGTGCTTGTCGTACAAGGCACGGATAGGACAGATGAGAAGACTGTAAGGGCGATTCTTGCCTGGATGCTTGAACAGCACACTGTGCCACCCGAGAAGGATGTTGCATGGGACTGGCGCACGTTTGGAGTCGGTATCTCGGCACGGGACGTCGCAGCACAGTTTGGGTGGAGCATTGGCGTGGCGGTGGAAGAGCTAGAGATGGCGGAGGAGAGAGGAGCGCTATGCAGGGCTGAGAGCATAGAGGGAGTCACGTTCTGGGAAAATAAGCTTGTAGATGATGATATTCCTGATGGACTGGCACGGAGCAGCGGGGTCGCCGTGTGAGACCATGAGGGATATTCGCATTGGGTGGTATGAATATTCACTCAGGAATGGATCTCCATATAACTCATGTTTCGCGGTCCTTACATAAATATTGCAAAATGTAATCGAGGTTCACCGCACCTTGGCTATCAAACAGACCGAATCCAGCCCCTTGCTTCGTTCCTGCCCGAGTTGTCATCACAATGTTTCCTCCCAATCACAAAAGGCATGTTATCACATATGACATATCATTCGTTCCACCCGGTCCGAAACCATAATCTCACAGGAAACAAATAGCCTACGCGTATATAGTGGGGTAGCTTCCCGATCAACATATCAGTTGTCACAATGGGTAGTACATGTATCACAATGGCTTAGTTCGGTGTGCCAAAATGATGTGTCGGCGTATATGGGGGCCGAAACATCTACATATCCTCACCTACCACTGGTCCAACCAGCACAAGTGAATCTATAGCCCCTTGCATCTGAGGTGCAGCTACATCAACCAGCACCGATATGCATACACAAAGTCAGGTTCGAATGCTGATAAAGTCTCGAAGGTAATTAGGCAGTAAAAATACATTTTCTTATATAGTCTCATGCCTCCCGGCTGTTACCAATGTAATCTATATGCACATCCCAGATCCTTCCAACGGGGTGACAAGAACGTCGTTTAACTCAACCCATTGAAGCTCACGTTCTATACCGTATAACGCACTCATCTCACGTTATATATAAACTGTACAACACCCCACCTCAATGTCCCGTCCCATCCCTCCTTACCTCTTCTCCCGCATCGCCACGCTCAACATGGCGGCCCCCAGCAGCGCCAAGCACATCTCACCAACGCTCTACGCGCGCCTTGCGTCGTTTCAACTCATCCGGAAAGCTCTGGTCCTCGCGCCGCCGCTGCTTGTGTTTCTCCTCTCGCTCTATTTCAGAAGGCAATTCCAGTTGTGGCGCGGGAAGATCGGTCTCGAGATCGGGGTGTGGGGGTGATGTGATGCGTCTTTGAGTGTCCTTGCGTCGAGCGGATACACGTGGATGGAGTTAACGGCGGCCTGCCTACTGTTTCAAAACGTGCTGTTGGGATTCGTGTTTATGGGAATTGTTCTTGGCCTGGCGTTCTGGACTGATCGATTGGGAACGAGAAGTTGCTCAGATGCTACGGATGCTCTATAGAAAAAAGACAGGCTGTGACAACGGGAGTAGGCTATTCTCCTGGTACAGGCAAGACTATTTTGGGGATGTAGTACCGGAGGGGGCCATGATGGCGCCAAGATAATGAAGTTCAGAGAGGGAAGGGGGTATTGGCGGTGATGGAATGGCTACAGGAGGCGTTTACAGGAGGGCAACTTTGTTGCTGGAATGATCATCACATCGAAAGCTAGCATCTATCTGGAGGAGATCGGACTGTTGATGACTGGATGCACAGGAGGGCCCGAGGTTTTGGGAAGGGGTACAGTTGACGAGAAGTGGCGCCGATGAGATGGATTATTCTTTGGCTCACGTTCACAAAGAATGGTAGATAAAGTCAGAGATATGGTGGTGGTCAATATGACATTGATTCTCAGTTCATCTGCCTTAGTCCCGAGTGCGACGAAAACTTCCTCCGCCCATTAACCCTTCTCGATTTGCACATGGACGTCCATCTTCATTTCTGCTCAGCGTTGGAGGGATTGGCGGCCGTTAACCTCGCCTGTAATGTACGAGCCGTCGGTGGAGGCACCCGCGTTCGCGAGCTCAGTGCCGTTACCTTCCTCGGTGTAGTACCTATAAAGTTAGCATCAGCCACATTTGGTGGGCGAAGAATACTGTACATTGAAGCAGGGGCTTGGAACTGGTAAACGTTAGATCTCAAGCATATGATGATTGTTTTGTGCGAGGAGCAACAAAGATTCACGGGTGGAGTGCAGTAATACATACGTGCGATCTGAAATAACAGAACAAACTGAACATCGTCACAACCCCAACTGCGAGGAAAATGCCAATAACCAGACCCACAGTATCGGCGGCTTGTGCCATTGCTTCAGGCTTGCTTTGATTGTTCAGGAAGATGAATTGTTCTTGTGGATTTGCTTGAGAATGGTTGATTTGGTGAGTGAGGATTGATGGTGATGCTTCTTTGTGGTTGTGGAAGGTGGTGAAGGCTCTGTCTTGGATGGTCGAAGATGGTGAAGAGTTGGAGGAAAGAAAGAGGAAATTGTCTCTCGCCCTCCTTTATATAGGAGCGGGGCATTGTTATGCCCCGCAGGCGAGAGCGTGTCGACCTCACCGTCGCCATCGGCGCGGCGACGGTGAGGTTGCGTCCCACGTCTCCCCTGAGCCACCTGTGGGTGGCTCAGGGGCGACGTGGGATGCGGAGAACGAAAGAAAAGAAAGGAAAGGAAAACGACAACAGCAACAAAAGATAACCTACAAATTCGATTGGTATAATCATTCAAACTCAAGATATATAAGTATTATAATATAAATTGCAGATATAGATCTTTTATAACTTCAAATTCTGATATGGTTGTATGCCAGATTCATGGGAGCGGGTGGCTCAGGTGAGAAGCGAAAAAAACAAAACGAAAGGGAACAACAACAACATTTGATAGCCTGCAAATACAATTAGTATATTCCTTAAACTTAAGATATGAAAGTATTGCAATATACATTACAATTATTGGACTCTACTCTTCAAATTCTGATATAGTTGTATGCAGGATCTGGAATGTCTGTTGCCATATTTGTCACATCCCGCTTGATTTCGGGCCTATAACCCCAGTTTGAAAACAGCCGCTTCTTATGGGAAGTGGTGTAATTCGCCTGCATTATCTGGCAAGGACAACACCGGCCTGAGGTATGGCAGCGTGTTGGACTTTCCCATGGGTGAGCTGGACGTACGTCGGCCTGAGGACTGGAAGTTTTGAGATCTCTTTAATGTGAGTGGAGTGGTATTTATAACCCCCATCCTTCTCTCTCTTCTTCTTTCTTTCTCTCAATCCACCAACTTCAACAACTCATCGAGAGGTAAGATAAACTCCTTTATCAGCGTCGTTTGTCATCAGAACATGAGCCCACAAACAACTCCTATCTTTCAATCTTGATCTAACGTCGTCGTTAAGTTTGGCCCTTCGATCTGAACAACAACCCTTTCAACAACTCTACCAGAGCACCTCTTTGGCAAGACTTCTTGGTGAGCCAAGCCATAACGACCTCACATTCAAACATCAGCTAACAATCCAAGATTCAACCTCGACTTTAATCTTCCGTGAATCAAGTCAGTCTCATCACCAACCATCCACCCCCTCCAAACTAACCACCCCCACCCCAGAATGAAGTTCCACCTCCTCCTCGTCTTCCTCGCGGCACTCCTCCCAATCGCCAATGCCTGCCTCTCCATCGCGGTCGAATGGAACCCCGACACCGGTAGAGTGCAAGGTATGGCCAGAGACAACGGCGTGGTCCGCTGCACCATGGACCAACGCAAGTACGAGAAGCAGCTCTGGTTCGACTGCCAGCCCGGCTTCGCCGCCTACATCACCCGCGACTTCAAGCTCTTTGCCTGGCACGCCCACGATGCGGACTACCGTATCGACGCCTACCACGGTGTCGATCTCGCTGGTATTGAGCTTCGCTGGGCCAATTCCTTTGGCTGCACTTGTGGCGGCTGGAAGTGTGAGTGCTTCTTTTTGTTTTGGGGTGGAGAGAAGAGATGAAGCTAATTATCTTTGTTTATATAGGTCTGTACAACAAGGCGGACGACAAGAGTGATAGTTAGGGGTCTGCTTTGGACTGCCGAGATCAGATCGCTGGTTTCAACGGCAAACACTATGAGCGCACACTATGAAATAGGAAATGGATTTTGAGACTTGAGAAGCGTAGGATAGGCACACTGGCGCTTAATCAAACTACTTACTGGGGAATATTCTGTGGTGTGTGATGTGATACAGATGCTGTGATTTGATTGTTGTGACATCTCGTCTGGAACCCTAACTTGTGTCTCTGTTGCGCAGAGTTGCCAGGCGCCAAAATGCACAGTTTCGGCCAACTTTGGCCGACATAAGGTTAAATATAATCTATTGTAGGTATCTCTGAATCGAGAGGAGAAAATACTCCAATGTGCTAATAAATCAAAGGTCTAGCCTCGGTGATTACTTTCCTTCATCACCGCTCATAACCACCCCTTCTAGCCAAATCCAACTCCGTCACACCCCGTCATTAAACACTCATCTTCATCGCAATCCCCTTGTGCGGCTTATACCCCACGACCTCAAAGTCCTCCAGCGTCCACCCATCCACATCACCCCCCTTCTCCCGCTTAATCTCCAACCCCGGAAACTCCCTCGGCTGCCTCTCCAACTGCACCTCCAGCGCCTCCACATGATCAAGATACACATGCGCGTCGCCCATCGTATGCGTGAACGTCCCTGGCACGAGGTCACACACATGCGCCAGCATATGCGTCAGCAGCGCATAACTGGCAATATTAAACGGCACTCCCAAGCCCATATCGCAACTGCGCTGGTACAGCTGGCAATGCAGATGACCCTTTGGCTTCTCTCCCTCCTGGCCCTTCTTCGCGCGTGGATAACTGACGTAGAACTGCGCGAACATGTGACACGGCGGCAGAGCCATGATCTTCAGATCCGCGGGGTTCCATGCACTCAGGATAATTCGGCGGTCATACGGCGTATGGCGCAGCTTGTGAATCACCTCCGCCAGCTGATCAACACCCTGTCCCGTGTAGTCCGTCTGGGCGTCCACGTACTTGGCCCCAAAGTGCCGCCACTGGAATCCGTAGACAGGGCCGAGATCACCCTCCACGCGCTCTGTGAGCCCGATGCTATCGAGGTAGGCGCGCGATCCATTGCCATCCCAGATTTTGATGCCGGCTTCTGAAAGGGGGAGGGAGGAGGTGGAGCCGCTGATGAACCAGAGGAGCTCGGCGAGGACGGCGCGGAGGAAGACGCGCTTGGTTGTGAGGAGGGGAAGGAGGGGGGAGCCGCTGGGGGAGGTGAGGCTGAATTTTAGGGGAGTGGGCGCGAAGATAGAGAGGGTGCCTGTGCCGGTCCTGAGGGGGTGTTAGAGGTCTCTTGGAGTAGGGGATGAGATGGGACATACCTGTCGGGCCTGTGTTCGCCGTTGTCGAGGATGTCGCGGATAAGCTTGAGGTATTGGAATTCTTCATGATTTGGGTCCGCCGGAGGTTCAACTGGCTCAGAGATGCTGCTTGTAGTCGCAGCGTTATATGCCAGCGCGTTGTCTATTGCCGCCGCCTTATCACTCGCATTCGTGTTCGCCACGTCTACCGGCGGCATTGACTCTACTGCTGCGGAAGCCATTATTCAATGTGTTCTCTCGCAATTGAGGCACCTATTCTGTTTATTTATCAGAATTTTACTTCTGTTGTCCCAGCCTTGTCAAACGAGGAAGTTGCGCTGCTTAATATCGACTTTTATTATTTTGTCCTTGATGCATTGGAGGGGTGGCCCAGGTCGACCCCGCGACGCGTTAAGTGCAATTTCTAGCGCGTCGCGGCCGCAAGTCCACAAATGTGCTCAGCCTCGTGGCGCCGATACAGGACAAGGCTGTGAATCCCGAACCCCAACTTTCCCCAATTTACCTTGGTGGGACCCTGGTGTGGATCATCAATGCATCCGAGTCCATACATTGTGATGGGATTAATAAATATTGATATACCTTGATGGCTTTGATGGAAAGATGGAAGGATGAAGATATTACGAACTGAAAACAGAAACACCCATAGCCTTGTACTACCGTGCCGCTCTCTTCTCCATTGTATGCATACGGTATCGATTCTGGTGATGTGGTCCATTGACAGTCCCCAATATCTTGTACCCAGGGCCTCACTAATTGGGAGAAGCAGAAGTTTTAGAGGAGGGTGGTAAGTATTATATATTTCTGTTTCCGTCTCATTCGTTGTCTCCGGATCTTGTAGGAGACCCTATCTAATGGTCCCCTATTCGTGTCAAACTAGCCTCTACAACGCTATATACTACGCTATATGCTATGCTCTGTGTGAACTCCATCTATGCCCATGCTGCACCAGACCGCTCATTAATAATCATACACTCTGCTGAAGCAGTCCCAAACGCCCTCAACGCCTCGCCAAGCATTACAAGTCCAAGTACCCAATGAACCCCTTTTCATCACGCCCACATCGCCATTCCCTTACTCCGCACGTTCTTATTGATCACGCCGCCAACCCCAAACGCCGGCACAATCCGACACACTCGCGCCGCAGCACTGATTCCCCAATTCTTCCAGATGATGGAGGCCCTACTCCTCCACCCCTCGCCATGCGGTCTGTTGTAGAGGTCCAGGCCGAGCAAATGCATCGGTGTGCTGACCAGCTGGATCGCTGCGGGCGCCGCAAACTGCGCGATTGTCTGTGCGCTAATTGTCTCTTCCAGCTCGCCCATGTGTCGCGACATTGACGGGCCTATTAGTGGTGGGATGTTAAACGATGCGAAGATAGTCATGCAGTCACGCATGGCGAAGAGTATCATGGTGGGCATCGGGACCGGGCGAGGAGGTCCACTCGGACCGAAGAGCTGTGCGAACTTGCGGTCTTTGATGAGGCAGAGGCCAATGTTGGCGGTGGAGGAGGCAGCGAATTTTAAGGGGCCAGAAGTAACGAGCGTCGCGTCCTGGGCGGTCACGGTGGATGTGATGGTGTCGAGGGTGTTTGCTGTTAGGTAGGTGCCGCCGTAGAGCATGCATATTAGGCCGAAGGGTTTCGAGAAGAACATCGATTTCGGGGATAGTATTAAGGAGCGAAAGGATGCCCTGAGGGACTCTTTTATCGGGGCACGGCCTGATGCGTTTTCCATAATGGCTCTGTGGGGGAATGAGTCAGTGAAAGTCTTCATTCGGTCAACGAGGAAGGGGTGACCGTGGTCTGGGTCAGGCTCAGATAGGATTTAGTAAGACAGCTTTCTGCTGATTCTTGAGGTAATGGCAGGCAACATAGCTTCGTAGCCTTTGAAGTTAGGCAGCTGGAGGTTACACCTTGAGGATTCTGTTTATACGTACTTATCTATGATTGTGATGAGAGGTGCAACTGTGACGGCGGATGCGAACGCGGCAGTAGCATCCGTGGCCAGTCGTGGAATTAGGTTCTTGGTGTTCCATTTTGCGTTGGAAGGAGCCACCTGCGAAGACTTCTCGTCGTTCATTTTGACGTCCATTATCTTTGAATCCATCGTCGTCGATTGTGCAACGATATATGGAATGCATTGCACCGAGTACGGCGGCTTTCATCGGACTTTAACTCGCTTATTTATTTTGTCGGAGTATCATCGGAGTTTGGCTCGCCCAACAAGAATTTGTATGTTCCGGATGCAACGGAGAAGCAGTTTCGCCGAAATCTCATAACGAAAGTCAATCCCCAAGGTCACCCACCATAAGCTCCAACGAGCGCATCACTGAAACATGACGGAACTCAACGACCTTATAGACACAGTCTTGGGCTACTTGTCCCAAGGCTTCGAGAATCTCAAGCACAATGCCGAACACTATGCATCCATGTCTCTCAAGGAATGGGTCCGCATCGTAACCATCGTGGGCGCCTACCTCCTCCTCCGTCCGTACCTAAGCCAATGGGCCGCCAAACTACAATCCGCGGAGCACGACAAGGAAATCGACGCCGATGAGTTGGCCACCCCGGCCACCGGGCCCAAAGCAGCCATCAGCGCCAACTCCCTGCGCGGACAAGTCGAGGTGCCCGAGGATAGCGAGAGCGACGAGGACACGGGCGAGGCTGTGGAGGCGACGGCGCAGACGACCAGTGCAAACTGGGGCAAGAAGGCGAGGAAGCGCCAACGGGCGATGATCAAGCGGATTATTGAGGCGGATGAGAAGTTGAGGGCCGAGACGGAGGCGTATGATGATGAGGAGGATAAGGACATCGAGCAGTACCTGACGTAAGGGCGGGGGCTACAGTGTAGGAGGATATATGACTACGGAGACTGGCATCATGGCTTTACGGGGGATGTTGGAATAGCGAAGGAGGCGTTTGGGAATGGGGAATGGGAGTATAGAAATGAGGCATAAGAATTATTAATAATTATACATTGCAAACCGCCCTACTCATAAGTATTGTACAGTCGAAAGGCGGAATATGGGCGGCAAAAAGTAGATATGATGATCGTTCATATCCAGGCACTGATAGCCATCCATTCGTTGTTGGTCTCGCCCCCCGCAGAAGTGCTTATGCGCCACTTCATCCTTCGCTGTCATGGTAGCCTCGCAGCGCATCAAGTCGTACAGTCTAGTGGACTGCTGTCCTAGAAGACTAGTTACAACATTGCCCAGTTGACGCCACCGCCTGCAGGACGCCAAATCTAGTCACTTGCCGGTGAAAACGTACGGCGGCAACTCTTAAAAATGACCTCGAAAAGGCGGCTTCACAAACCACTATAGCCCATCGAGCAGCTAGGAAACAAAAGAGCCTACCCCAGGCGTCTCGCTGCCACCGCTTGAGCTCTAGACTCGCCTTCGTTGCGCCGAGCTACTGCATGTAACGCTCAGCCTCACGGCCTTGTCCGCAAAACAAGGGCATGCATGCATCATCATGCATACAAAGAGGTCCACCTAGAACTCAACACTCTACAGCCACAGTGCAAAATCCAGAACTTTGCGCAATACACTGAATCATTCTCAATGACTTGACTTTACGATCTGCTTTTTGCTTTCTGCTTGTTATCGTAGCGACGGCGTTGAGCTTATCGACGCGGGCATTATGGCCCCCCCACCAAGATCGACCTTGGATGCGGACGACTTGCTGTTGAATGGCTTCTTCAAGACGTCGAGAAGCCGGCAAACTGCCCCGTCTCCGTGAGTTCACTACGCCAGGTCTAGTGAACTAAACTAACCAGTACAGGCCTCCCATCTACGGTTCACTGCCAGTTAACCTCCAAGCACCCTCTTTCTACGACACCACTCAACCCTCGAGACCTCGGCAGCCCCCAAGAAAGGGCTGGCCGCCGAAACCACACTGCGAAGATGAGAGAGACTCATTGGTGAGGGAATATGGGGAGGCACACGCGAAGGCTTTCTACGACCCGCCCTCCAAAGGTGTGATAGATCAGCTACCTATCCTCTACGACTCTGAGCTCTCTGTCTCCGATTCTATGAAACCCGAACCCACAAAGCCAGAGCCACCATGCCGGAAAGATGACAACGGCGAGCGACGTTTCGTGCTTGTACCCAAGCCGGATACCCCCTCCTCGTCTGAGAACGACACTGCAGGGAAATCCAAGAAGGTGCCTGTCAAACCAGTCGTCGTCCAAGAACAAGTGAAACCAAGGCACCATAGAGAGGGTCGAAATTCTCCCCCAGAACAAGTGAGACCGAGGCATCGAAAGGAGAGTCGAGATTCCCCTCCGCCCATAACTCGAAGGAGAAGTCGGCAGGATCTGCCTGCTCTGACCACGAATCTCGAGCCTCACCCCCCACCATTCCGCCGTTCGACTTCGGCATACGCTTACAATCCGAGGCATGATGATCCTGGCCGCACGGTTAGAAGCCCGTCAGTGATTCCGTCAGCGAATGCATTCTTATCTCCTGAGTCGTCTGCGGGAAATGGAGGCCTGTTTGATATCGCTGCCCACTCACTACCAAGGAAGTATGGCGGCTCATCCCCAAAGCCTAGCTCACCGATGACCGAGAGGAAACCAACCTTGAGTGGATCGTTGCAGCCGCATATGCTAGGTCATGATAATAGCCGTGGGAGTGTGGACAGCAGACCTAGATCCAGAGGAGATCCAGCAGAGAGACCGCCACGGCCCCTGCCGTTGGGTGATGATAGTAGCTCGCGCCGCCCAGAACGACCAAGTTCGCGGCTCAATCAGCATGACAGCTCTGATCGTCGCCACTCACGGCAGTCCTCAACCCAGTCAACCAGGAGAGGATACGTCAGCAGTGACCTAGATGATAGCGACTCGTCAAACTCCGACAGGCGACGTCGGCGCCACCATCGTCACCCATCTCGCCACGGGGACAGTCTGTATCCTGAAGTCGAACCTTCGCGACATCGCCGGACCGGTTCCAATCAATCAAATCTTGATTTCGGTACTCCCAAGAAAACATACTCCATGCCACTCCCCAGCCCACGAACAGGGGGAGCAGGGCCGCTTGCAGCAGTTGGCCTCGCTGCGGGGCTGTTAGATAGCCAGAGAAAGGACACATACCCACCTGTATTTGAGAATACAGCGGGATCGAGGCCTGTCTCTCCGTTTTCTCCATATGGTTCAACCCCGCAGACGCCTTATACCGCTCCAGGTAGACAAAGGGACCTGAGTCCTGTCGACATCGACCCGTTATCTAAAGACCCCAATGCTACGCTACCGATGCCTATCCCAATGAGTGGGAGAGGACGTGGCGATGTACAATTTCCCAGTCCCTATGGCCAAGGTAGCTATCAATCTGGCACGCCTCCCACGCAAAAGGATTACTGGCAACCGCCTCCCTTCCAACCTCCAGTCGAATCTCCCCACCTCGAGGTCCCGAACATGGGCTACGTCCGCCGATTCTCCGAAGACATGGGCGGCGACGGCAGCATCGCTCCGCTCCTACCCTGTCCCCGCACCTCCCCCGTCCGCGGCAAAGTCGACTGGCTCACCCTCCCCAAATGCCGCGGCTTCAACATCTGCCCCTCCTGCTACCAATCAGCCATCGAACAAACTCCCTTCCACACCTTCTTCGTCCCCGCGCCCTTCCGCTCCCTCGACGACGAGGTAAGCTGCGACTTCGGCACCCAGCCTTGGTACCGCATCGCGTGGCTCCTCCTCAAGAAGAACCGCGCGAAGGACCTTGCTCTCCTCCACCAAATCGCACATATCTCCGCCACCACGCCACCCTGTCTCGGCGGCCACGAGGCAACACGGAAATGGCACTCGGTGCGCGACCCCGACTCAGGACGCCTCGTTCACAACTTTGGCGTCTGCCACGCCTGCTCGCAGGTCGTCGAGGCCCTGCTCCCGGCTACCCGCGGCCTCTTCGTGCCTACCCACCCTGAAGGTGCGCCGGCGCCAAAACGCACCTGCGATCTCCGCTTTGATAGCCCGCGCTTCTTGCACTACTTTGACTCGCTGGAACTGCTCGCTGACCGGGCTGGTGCCTCGGGACGCGCACTGGACTCACGCCCGTTCGTGGGGTTGGCGAAGCGCTTCGTTACTACGCAGCCGTGTAGGGGGGATAAGGATGTGTTTGATTCGCGGTGGTATTCTATCGCGCAGTTGCCTGAGCTGTCTGTGTGCGCTGAGTGTTTCGAGGAGGTTGTGCGGCCAGAGGCGGAGCGGCGGCGTGCTATTGCGGCGATGTTTGCGCTGGGGAGGGAGGTGCCGGTTGGGAATTGTGGGATGCATTCGCGGAGAATGAGGGAGGTGTTTAGGGAGGCTGTTAGGAAGGATGATTATGTGTTGTTGGCGAGGGCGGCGAGGGAGAGGAGGGAGAAGGAGGTTAATAGATTGAGAAGGGAGTAGGGAGGGTGGGAATAGGTGGGATGAGAAATGAGTTACGAATATATGAATACGACAGAGCTAGACTAGATGAATACGAAACATTATATACACCATATATTAAATATTCTCTGAAGCAATGGGTGTCAATTGAACCATTGAAGGAAGCATTTACCTGTCGGCCATTTTTTCATGAATAAGTGATATTAGACAATCTATTTGCGCATTACCACCCTCACTCGTAATGAGCCTTGTTTCTGACGTCCCTGCTCCTCGCGACTCTACAGACAATAGGCCACAAGGCAGCCTCGCCGGCCTTAAACCATAACGGTGGTGAAGACAATGATTGCTCGGGTTTGTACAGATTCTACGGGCCGGGCAGGAGGATCAGATGAACCAATTGACAAGTCTGTATAAGGCGTGACCATATACATCTCCAGTAAACAGCGCGTGGTGAAGGTTCTCATTTTTTGAGGCTGCGGATCTCAACCACATCGAGAATCACTCATCACAACTGAGCTTAACCAACTCAGCTGTTCACCCTGCCTTATCACGGCATTCCCTACTTGGAAAGGCCAACAGTTACATCGTGTCAAGTGAAAACCCGATTTATGCCGATTTTTTAAACATAATTTTGAAGAAAACAGGCGTATTTGAGAGTGAAACATACACCATAGACACTGCCACAACATGGGCTTATCGCGAATTATCGACGCCACTAGCCTTCAACCTGCCAAACAAAAGGCTGCATTTAGCAAGGGTACCGGCAATTCAACCATATTAAAGTATTTAGAACGGGGAAATATACAATATATATATATATAAATTATATAAAATACCTCGGCTTACTGCATTGCGAGTTATAGAGAAAGCCGACTTATCTCCACTTATCGCCACTGTGCTCCTTCCCTCTACCAAACTCTATCTCTCCAATCTTCTCTTTATCTTATCACACAGGTTTCCCCGCAAAATGTTATAAGCCCGCGGAGATGCTCTTCTCAGGATTCACGTCTACTATCTCGAATTTTTCTGTTTCACTCTGTTTTCCCTCTCCCTTCTCTGCTTTCTCTACTCATTATCCTCACAATTCTCATTATCCTCTCTGTACAAACAATTCCTCGCAAAAATGTATTTAACATCCCTCAGACGCCCCCCAATGTGAGTCCTCAATCCATCAGTCATCCTCCTCAAACTTCTAAGACAGTCATCAAATCTGCATCCCGAACACCCTGCACCCCAGTCAACTAAAACATTTTTAGGCGCCTCCCACAACATCTCACCATGCTCCTTCGGACCACCCCCGCCCCAATCCGTCACACCTCCGCCCTCCACACCTCCGCACCCCCGCCCCTCACCCCAGAGCAAACCGCCATCGTGAAATCCACCGCCCCGGTCCTAGAGCAGCACGGCACCGCCATCACCTCCCACTTCTACAAGCGCATCCTCGCCGCCGTCCCGGAGCTGCGCAATGTCTTCAACGCCGCCCACCAGGAGTCAGGTGAGCAGCAGTCCGCGCTTGCCCGCGCAGTCTGGGGTTACGCTGCCCACATCGACGATCTGGATAAGCTCTCCTCGACCGTCTCGCGCATTGGGCACAAGCATGCCGGACTCGGCGTAGCGCCAGAGCACTACCCCATCGTAGGCGAGCACCTCCTAGCCTCAATCCAAGAAGTCCTCGGTGACGGCGTCAATGCCACTGTTATGGAGGCCTGGGCAGCTGCCTACGCGCAGCTTGCCGCAATCTTCATCGGTTTTGAGAAGGGTCTCTATGACGCCGCTGCCGCCACCCCAGGAGGTTGGAACGGCTGGCGCTCTTTCGTGGTCGAGCAGAAGACCCCAGAGAGCGGGGAAATCACTTCGTTCCACCTCGCGCCTCAAGACGGGCTTGCCCTCCCCCCTTTCCGTCCGGGACAGTTCGTAACAATTCGCTGTTTCGTGCCAGGCCTGAACCTCTTCCAGCCGCGCCAGTACTCCCTCTCTGCGCCTCCTGGATCCTCTCGGTTCCGTATCTCGGTCAAGCGCGAGGGGGGTGCTGATAGGCCTGCGGGTCATATCTCGAACTTGTTGCATGACGGGACGCCTGAGGGCGCGGTGCTGGATTTGAGTATGCCGTATGGAGATTTCACGCTCGATGCTGAGGCGACTACGCCTGTAGTCCTACTCAGTGGCGGCGTGGGACTGACACCCATGTTATCGATGCTGCAGACCATCACATCTGGTCCGTCAGAGCGGAAAGTTCATTTCGTGCATGCAGCGCGAAACCGCCATGTGCACGCTATGCGCGACGAGCTAGCGGCGGCGGTAGAGAAAAATGGGAACGTGTCGAGGGCGGTGTACTATGACGAGGTGGGGAAGGAGGATGTGAAGGGCGTGGATTATGATTTCCAGGGCCGCGTAGAGTTTGCGAGGACGGAGGCGCTGGTGGAGGGCGCGGATTATTATATTTGTGGCCCGGTGCCGTTTATGGCGAAGCAGAGGGCGGATTTGGAGAGGTTGGGCGTGGAGCCTGGGAGGATTCATTCGGAGGTGTTTGGGGCTGCGTAGATATGGGACGGGAAGGAGGTGTAGGATATGGGTACTGTAGATGGTTTTGGTTTTGGTGTTGTCTTTTTGGCGTATGGGGTCGCGTTGGGATACACTCACTCTCCCCTTAATGATAGCGGATATGTGGAATTGCCATAAAAGTAGAGGTTACGGTACTGATATATGGATATAGAGATAGAGATAGAAAAGTCCACCCTTATTAGATGAAGGCATTGGCACTGTATATAATTTAGACCGCTTCCTAATACATTTACTCTCACGTTCTTCGTCCTTGGCTTTTACTTTGTGAGCTCAGCATCGCGATAACCAACCTCGACAGCAACTCCAATGTGTGGAACGCACCCGTACGTATTGATGTCAAACAACAGAAGACTAAAGATGCTATGTTCATGATTCTTATAGTGCTATGCTATATACGTTACTGGTATAATGTGTCCTATTTACGCTAGGCTTCGAACAACCTCCTTCCACCTCCACAACAAAGAGCAACAAGCAAAATGCCTCCCACAACAACTCAACATAGTCCAGCCAACTCAGCCAACAAACTCCACTCAAGCTAAAGTCGGGGTCGTCGTCCCCTTCCCACTCGACATGCTATACGGCGCCTGGGACTCATTAGCTTCACTCAGAAAAGAAAGGGTTGGATCAAACTCACCAGCACCTTCCGCGCATTACAAATTCTCCACGCCAAATTCCTCACATTCCCATCCGCCAACACCACTCCCGGCGCAAACTCAACACCAAATACTTCCTTAACCGCAAACACCACGCGGCGCGCGTACTTGCTCTCGCGCTCGACCAACTCTCCGAAGCCATCCTCCACTCCATCGGGCGCCACCTCCGGGTCGCGATCGAAGCAGTTGCGTACCACAGGGAGCAACGCCTCTTCAATAGCAACACGCACGGGTCCCGTCGTGTCCTCCTCGTCAAAGCGTGCAAGGCGCACGGTGAACGGCCGCGAGATAGCCATGACGTTGTGCTTGCCATCATGGTGGTACCGGAACTCGAACACGCCGTGCGTCCAGAACAGTTTGTCGCCACCGAAGACCATCTCGCCCTGCACGAGGTCGCTCTCGCCGTCGCCACCTTTGTACGGCTTGTTCGACGAGAGGATACCGGTGTCAGCGATGGAGGAGTCGTATTCGTCGCGCGAGGTGGGAATCCAGCGCCCAACGGAGGCGATGCGGGTGACGTCTCGCGAGGCGTTGTCAGCGACCATGTAGAGACCGATCCAGTCCTTGTGGCTGTGGTTGGCAGGGGCGGTCCACTTCACGCGGATGGGGGCACCGTATTCGAAGGTTCGGGATTTGAAGGGGCTGCTTGTGGTGGTAGAGGAGTCTTCGATGTTGATGGAGTAGTCCTTGGGGTTGTAGCCTGCGAGGTCGGGTGCCAGGCGAGTGATAGTCAGTCGTGCAGGGTACTGCTGGAAGAGTGCCGTGGTGTCGCGGACAAAGGTGGAAACACCAGTCGCGAGCTTGGGACGAGCAGCATCGAGGAAGTCCTCGACAAAGTGACCGGTATCTCCCAGGACCTTGTCGACGCTGCCGTGCCATGACTTGAAGTGTGGTGGCAGGGAGTTGCGGAAAGTCTTTGTCAGCCCAGCCTCTTTGCGGAGGCTCTGTCCGTAAAGCTTCTGCATGTGAGGCTTCTCAACGAATTGGATGAAGCCGAGAGCGAGCATGTGGCTAAGTAAGGCCAGGAAGAACACGGCCTTGCTATTCGTAATGAATACTGCTCCCCAGACACCCGCGAGGCCGATGATGCGCTCCGGGTTGTTCAGGTATCTGTAGATGCCGCTGTATGTCAGTTTTGGTGCATGGTCGAAGAAGAAATCGCCGTAGAACCATCCAAACTCGCTGAGAGACTCGTAGATGCTCACAGCAGTCCAGAGCTGCAGAGCCACAAGGGCGAATCCAAGAACATGTCTTAAGAGGACTAGTCCGTAGTCCCAGTCTGGCGGAGACGAATACGATTTCCATGCTGCTGCAACGAAACTGATCCAAGCCATTGACATGCTGAGGTGATACATGCCCTTCCATTGACGCCATGCCTCCTCTGCGCTCTCTCCGTACTTGACAAAGTGGCGGGTCCACAGCTTCATGTTAGATTGTTGATCGAGGATTATTCCCAATCCAAGGCTGTACCATAATCGCCACGCGGTAGCATGGAGGACAAATAATGCCTGCCAAATTGGTGTGCTAGGCGTAAAGAAGGTCAACAGCGCGGTGTACATCACCAGGAGGAGTACAGACACGTCCGTGATCCGATATGGGTCAATATTGTCAAATCCCATGACATTGTGGAGGTTAGACGGCAGGGCAGGTGTCACTGGAGACCTGGGTCTGATGGGTTCCAAGACAGGTTCCTCTGGCACTCCCTCAGCAACAGCTGCTTCGTGGCTTGCTTCCTCAACTTCGGCATGGGTAGGGTTCGTATCTCTTCTGGTTCTTGGCGCGGGGGGGTTGTAGATCTTCTCAATATGAGGGTTCTCAACCAAGACAAGGAATGCGAATTGGGCGGCGTGTGCAATAATGGAGATGAAAAGCACCGAGTAGCTGGAGGCCATCATAGAGATGCCATAGTATCCGGCGTATCCGACGGAGTACATGGGATGAGGCGCCATCTCAAAAACGCCGTCGAATGTCAACTCTTGGTCGATAAGGTAGAAAAAGTCACCCCAGTACCATGCATAATCTTTGACAACACGATGGGCATCAAGCTTGACCCAGACATTAAAACCGAAGAGGATAAGGCCAGTGACCCAGCGGGCCGCGAACATCAGATAGCTCTCATTCACTGGTTGGCTTCCACATGCAATCGCGAATAGGCAGTACGTTGAGAAATCGCACATGAGAATGAGATCTACGACACGTCGGAAGACAAGCCAGGTGTTATACTCGATCGGCGCCTTCTCAAAACTGTAATCTTCCGGAATCTTTGCCTCCAGCTCGCGCTTCAGAAGGTCATACAACCAAGGTCTTGGATTCTTTCCCGATTCTGGCTTCTCGAAGAGCTTCCATTGCTTCGCCCAAGTCTCCATCTGTCTGTGGTTGGATTGTACGCGTAGGAGGTAGCCAATCCCCACATTGTAGCAAGCTCTCCAGAACAGAAATACGACAGCAAATAGAGGGACCCGGAGAAATCGTGGGAGGATGTAGAGGAGCAGGATGTGGCCAGCCATGACGGCCAAAACGGCCACATCAGAAAAGTTCTTTGGCTGTCGAGGGTCGAGGAGCTGCGAGACCATGTCGTGTGTGTGGGGAACTGTGAAGACTACGCGGGGTAAGAGTTAGTCGGGTTCTTGCTTTTTACTCATTATTTCCCAACGGCAGCTCCAGATGCACTGAGCTCTGCAGCGCGGGACAAAAACTTACTGGTTCCGTCTGGGGTTCGCCCAAACGTCTTCTTCTCCTTCTCCAGCTCCTCCACATCGGCGGCATCGCCCGCATTAATGACGTTTGGCGTGTTTTTCTCATCAGAAAGTCCATGCCTCTCTCTCAGGCCCTCCGCCCTGGTGGGCGGCTCATGGGATGTGCTCATGTTTGTCGCGCTCGCAAATGTAGAAAAAGAAAACTCGCTAAGCACAAGAGCACAGAATAAATGGTTTGCAGTTATCACAAGACCGTGGGCGACGTTGACAGATTGAGCCCGCTCTCGGATAAGCTCCAGAGAGGGTCTGGTCCACTTTTTAACGGGGGGAGCTGAGCTGTTGCTTCGATAGAGTTCCAACGAAAGCCAAAGCTTTTTATTATGGTCTTATCGGCGGGTTTCTATGTAGATTTTGGTTGGATTTGGTTGGATTTCCGAGTCTGGTGTCTGTTGTTTGTCCTTATATAGCCGGGAATCGGGAGAGTGAGGGTATATTCAGATGATCTACTTGAGTTACAGTGTACTCTTGGACTGTGTTCTGCAGTGTGTTCTGTATTCTGTATTCTGTGTACTTGTTGGCATGAGTTCAACGGCGTCTGTATGGTGCAGATCTATGCACAGTATGCAGAGTATAGTAGAGTACATTAACAAGGAAAGCACAAACCGTGCCTTGTTGGAGAGACAAATAAACGAAAGTCACCGCCCACCAACACCACCGCCCCAGCGGTCAGGAAGGGCAAAATGACATGGTAATTGAACCGCGTGTGGCCGAGAGAGACACATTAAAGACAGCAGAGCTATCCACCAATTTATCCACCAGTTATCAGATATAATATATAGTTTATTAATGTATTTATACTTATATTTCAACGTCAAAACAGAAAAAAAGCCCAATAATGACGAAATATAAAAAGAAAACAATAATAAATGCAATACAACTCTAATTGGGATCCTTGACACGTGAAAATTGGGTAGCAGCACACGAGCAGCCAATCCGGGCGTAGCTCCATCTGTCCTTACGCTTTGCCTTATTTTGACTTCCCGTGGTTGACCGCCTCCCGATTAAATTCATTCTGCCAACGTGCTTATCAATTTCCGAGGAGTTTCCCAAATATATACCCCGCCACCAGCATCTCTCACCAACTTCACCTCGTCAACAACACGCATGTTGGGCGATTTCGACTCCTCAAATCCATCATGTCTCCCTCACTAGAAGAACCGACCGCCAGCGATGTCCTCGATGTCATCAAAAACCCGCTCAAAGCCCCGCCACAGCTGGTCGCCCCAGAGCCAGAACACTGTGTAGGTCCAGAGTCCGAACAAGCCGGCACCGCAGATTCCTGCCAAGGTTGCCCTAACCAAGCCATCTGCGCTTCCGCACCGAAGGGTCCTGATCCCGATATACCACTCATTACGGCACGCCTTGCATCCATCTCTCATAAGATCCTCGTCCTCAGTGGCAAGGGCGGCGTGGGCAAGTCCACCTTCACCACCCTCCTAGCGCACGCCTTCGCCCGCAACCCCGCCTCCACAGTCGGCATTATGGACACAGATATCTGCGGGCCCTCGATCCCCAAGATGATGGGTGTGGAAACCGAGACCATCCACGTCAGCGCCTCGGGCTGGAGTCCCGTCTGGGTTGCCGACAACCTCGCCGTTATGTCCGTCCAGTTCATGCTTCCTTCCCGCGACGATGCTGTTATCTGGCGCGGCGCAAAGAAGAACGGATTAATCAAGCAATTCCTCAAAGACGTCGAGTGGGGGCCCATGGACTTCCTACTTGTGGATACTCCGCCAGGAACATCCGATGAGCATCTCAGCGTCAATGCATTCCTCAAGGAGAGTGGCGTTGATGGTGCAGTTGTGGTCACCACGCCGCAGGAAGTTGCGCTCCTGGATGTGCGTAAGGAGATCGATTTCTGTCGTAAGGCAGGCATCAAGGTCTTAGGGCTCGTAGAGAACATGTCAGGGTTCGTGTGTCCGAAGTGCACGCACGAGAGTCAGATCTTCCAGGCGACGACTGGAGGAGGGCTCGCGCTGGCAAAGGAAATGGGCATTCCATTCCTTGGGTCCGTGCCACTGGATCCGCGAATCGGAATGAGCTGTGATTATGGAGAGAGCTTCTTCGATGCCTATCCAGATAGCCCGGCTTGTGCGGCCTTGAAGGATGTTGTCAGGAGGGTGGGAAAAGAGGTCGGATTAGATGCAAAGGATGTCTTGCCTGAGGATTGAAAGGTGAACATGTTAGCCAGCGGCCGATGAGGCTGCCGTCAGGGACCTCACAACGACGTCAACGCGTCGCTCACTATCAAGACAAGGGCAGAGGAATAGCCAATCCGCCATACTGGTCAGGCTTAAAGGATAGAATTCTCCAAGCCAAGTCAAGTTGAGCCGCAATATACCCCATAGGTGCCATATACACGTTCGTAGAACTAGGTAATGCACCAGTTGCTGCAAAGCATCAGTTAGTCAAGAATCAAGAAATAATCCAATAGTATCAGTATCCATATGTCAGATGTAATGCTGTGTCGCTCTCGCCGTCTGCTCTCGCCGTCTATTTCCATCGTTTAGCGGACATGCAGCCCCTTTGTCTCCAGGGGAATCCCCAATCCTCATCCCCATTACCAGAACCTCAGGCCAACACCCCCCCTCCCACAGGCGAAGCACCCCCTTATAACCCAACTTAACTCACTCTCCTTTCAAGCGGCACAGTAGCGCAGTGGAAGTACCACTGTCTGGACAATCTGGCCAGGGCTTGGAAATGAATAAAAAAGGGCACCAATTCGACTCCCAGCAATCGACGACAATAAAAAAACAAGTTCAACTTCGAGCAACCGACAAGAAATAAACGATGACTTCGAGCAACCAACAAGAATAAACAACGAATACATAACATAACATCAAAAAGTAAAATCAAGTGATTTTCTCCTCATCAAATCTCAAGACGCTGAGATTTGATGAGCCTTTTGCACTTTTGACCTTTAATTAAGTCTTTTTCTTCAGGTTATCTTTACTTTTGTTATTCTCGGATTTTAAAGCTGTTTGTGAGACGCAGTGATCGGAGGTCAGTCTTCATACAAACAACCACCTCCAAATATTCAGTACTCCTCTCCAAATCCACCCGCACAATATAATAATCTTCTCCTTCCGTCTTCTCCCTCAGGCTCTTCAACGAAGCTTCCAAGATTCTCTCGTTATCTCTGTAGGTCAACGGGGGCTGCATGCGGAAATGTCAACCCACGTGATGGGGTTCAACAACAAAGCATCCTCGCCGTCTTCTCCAGATGCATACTGTTTACCGTGGAGAGCGCCTCAAAATATCTAAATCTTACAAATACGTGACAAGATAAATGACTATGCATATGAGCATCTGGTTTATTTGGTTGTGGAAGAAGTTATTGAGTTCGAAGATTTACCCCTTTATATTTATCATATCAAATATATAAAACCACTCACACATAATCGCACCTAATAACCTACATATGTGCCGTCTGAATATCCAAATATTGATGCCATATAACCTTCCCACATGTGGCTCCCTCGCAACCCAAACCTGATTCCGAAAAGTAGACAAGATGTTTGTTAGATCAGCCCTTTCCCTCGAGTCGGCCACGCTCACGACAAAGAAGATCCGCAAGCATCATCCCCTTTATTCCTCGTCCTCAAGATCTTTTGTCCTCACCTCGCATCATCTTTATTCACACACCCGTCCTTGTCTTCCCTCGCCGTCCTCGCCCATCAAAGGACCCCTCTCCCAAACAAAGCACTTTCGTATACTCATCCACCCCTTAAAATGCCCATCCCTATAGGCCCCCTCGAATATTTGTTTTACTTCTCAATCCATCGATCGACAACAATTCACTCCTCCCCAACGCGACTAAGCACACAATTAAACCCACAAACCACCGCTCGAACAAGAGCTAGGCCGCCATGCCTCCCAAAAAAGGAGTCTCGCAAGGAGGGCTAGGAAGCCGCACCGGGCTACGAAGCCAAGGGGGCACCAACACCAACCCGCCAGAACCCAGCGCAGGCGCAGGCGCCCCCGCGTTCGACCCAAACAACCCATACGCCCCCGGCGCCCTACCACCTCGCTCCTTCTACGGTCCAGGATTCCAGGGACCCACACCCACCCCATCCCTGTCCACTCCCTCGCAACTCCAGCCCCGGCCCGGCGAGGATCCCGCGGCGTTCGAGCGGCGCCGCGAAACGCGGAATCGACTCAACGCCATGCAGAGAGAGAGGCGGGCTCGGAGTCGCGCGGCTGCCTTGGCTGCCTTGGCTGCCGAGGATGGTGGGGATGGTGGGGATGATGGGGATGATGGGGATGGTGGGGAGGCGGCGGCGGAACCGCGGAAGAGGAAAGGGCCTAGGAAGTTGCTGGTGGATAGGATAAATGAGGCGGCGACGAGGGTGACGAGGAGTGCGGTCGAGAGGGACGAGGAGCTCGGAAACTGCCTTCATTGCTCCAGGGGCCCGACGTGGCCGCTGAAGTGCCATGGTGGCGATGAGTGTATTGAGTGCGAGGTGAGAGGGATTGCGTGCAATAGGGGGAATAAAAGGCACTTCGACGTAAACCGGAGAAGACAGCTGGAGGGAGTGGAGCCCTGGCGCCCGGATGTTGATCAATGCCAACAATGCAAGAGTAGGGGCAGTAAGTGTTTTATGCCCAATATGCTGCTGCCGGGGCCGTGCGACATGTGCCGGCTGAGTGGTCTGGAGTGCAGTATAGAGCCTCTTCCGGTGAGGCGATGTCCGAATTGTCACTGGGAGCACAAATGTGTTGAGTGCGCCAGAAACCACCTACGCTGCGATGGAAAAATCCCCTGCTTGGTGTGCGTCCGCAGAAATATCGAGTGTGTTGGCCTTAAACCCGATGGATCTTGTCCGGATATACCTATATCAACATATGGCACGGGTCTGCCACCCCCTCCGCAGCGTATGAAGGTTAGGCCCACTGTTGATATGAGGAATTGGCCGCCACCGAGTGGTCGACTTGAAATTTCAGGCAATGTGGCCATTCCAGGCGCTCCTAGAGAGTATCAAGTCTTAAACGTTGGAGCAGGGTATCCCGGTGTTGCAGGACCAGCTCCAGGAGCATATGTAAGTCCATACGCAGGACCAGGACCAGCGGCAGAACCAGCTGCAGGGCCAACTGTCGGAATATTTCCACCACCAGTCGCAGGACCATCTTTGGGACCATCTCCAGGACCCGTCCCAGGACCATCTTCAGGTCCATTTGTAGTTGCAGGTCAACTTTCAGATCCATTTGTAGGACCGACCCAGTCCCCACCCGTCGCGGCAGGTCCAAGTTCCCAGCCGCCCGGGCAAAATCCTGGATCCAACCCCAATAACTTCCGCAACAGCCTCTACAACCCCTTCGACGACGACAAGCCACCATGCAGCCACTGCAGAGCGGATCCCCAGCACCGCATTTGCGACCAGGACACCCCCTGCTGGGAATGCTCTCAACGAGGCATCCTAGAGCCAGAAGACTGCCGGACCTCCCGACCATGCGAGCTCTGCTTCATGAACGAGCTGCCATGCGACGCCGGTTCTCCCTGCCAGAACTGCATGTTCCTCGGATTCGGCGTTGATGAGTGCCGTCCCGAAGGTCTCGGTCCCCAACAATACTTCCCGGATAACCCAGAAGAATCCGATGACGAGCCGTACATTCGCCTCCCAGGACAGCCGGAATTCGACTACAGCTGTGCCTTCTGCGTCGCGTATGGGTTCCAGGGGTGCGATCCGCGGGATCGGCCGTGTTTGCCGTGCATCCAGCACGGACGGACGGCGTTGCAGTGTCGCTTTGAAGAACGCTGTGCTAGGTGCATAGAGCTGGATGTGCCCTGTGATGGCAAAATGCCTTGCTCCTTGTGCGCCAACGCGGATGGGTTGACTAGTATGACGTGCCTCGGCCGCGGGGACACAACGATGCCGGGGACCTTCATCAACGAGCCCCCTCAGGAGGGAGACGACATCCCGATGGGCGAGGGAGGTGACTACCCACCTCCCGATGGATTTGGGTATCAGTTCCCCCCACAAGGCGGGAATGACCCCTTTGCTCCACCTGGAGTACCACAAGAGTATGTCGACCCTGCCGCTTTAGTTGCTCAAGGAATCCCAGGACAATCAATCCTTCCACAGGAAGAGGTCCCTCGAGTACCACCCGGAGGCTTCTTCTTCCCGCCGGCACACGTCCGAGAGACACTTCTCCCCCACTACCGCATCCGCACAGATGTATACGGCAACGGGCAATTCGATCCTCAACCAGGAGCCCATGTCAACTGGCGGCCGTGGAATGAAAACTTCAGGTGCAAAGAGACCCTTGCAAGTGGGTATGTTTGCAACGTCCTCCCAACCATGGACTGTGACGGCGGCGAAGAGCACGGAGACGAGGTATGGGGCGTTTGCGGGGCGTGCCGCGTACGTGCGGAGGAAAGCACGGCTCAACTCCTGGAAGAGATTGAGGAGAAGAAGAACCTGTTTTGCTGCTTCACATGCTCACAGGCACAGATGAATAAGTTCCTCAGCGGCACTGGATTCGAGAATAGTGAGACATTGGTGGATAATCACTGTGATTGCGACACTCAGATGCGGGCTTGGCTGTGCTATGCGTGTAAGACTAAGGTGATCTATGCTGTGGGCAACCGGATGATAACGACGAGGGAAAAGCTGACGCGAGATTCTGATAACGCTATACTCTGTCCAAGATGTGGAGTTGAACCTGGGAATAAGGAGGCGGCGTATACTTTGGCTAATGGGGTCGCGAGGTGTTCGAGCTGCTGGGTTTGGATTAACTATGCGAAGTGAGGCGTGATACTAGAAGCATAGGAGAAGGAGGCGTTGGATATTTGGCGGCGTTTGGGTTGGGTTGTTTGTCGTTGTTTCGGCTTAGTTTAATCCTACTGTTTAGATCAAAAAACGAGATATCTGCATCACCATATAGTTTTGTCAGTCCCTGTGTGATAATTGTAGTTACTTACCTCCTTCGATTCAGAGCTCTGTATCTGCGCTGTAGGAACCCAGAACACTGCGTTGTGTTGCTGGAATAGATCAGCTCGCGTCGTTTGACTAGAATTCAACGACGGGCATGATTGCGAAAGCATAGTAGGCGATGAAGAATGATGAATATAATTGGCCTCAGGCCTGATGCCTATCGACGAGGCAAACCATCTTGCAACCTGCATGATCTGCTTCGCCCTCTCCATCCCTATCTCATCCTACCATTCACCACCCGGCGTCACCCACTGCCGCTCCCACAAACCGACAAGCCAAACTCGCCATAAGATAAATCGGAGAGCATCATACAAACAAGGATATCCAGCTGAACAGAAATACGACACACAAACTGGGGGATTCCCCATGAAATTAAATATGGTAAAAAAAACTCCTAGTAAAAAGACTTTGACAAAATTAAAAACGGGAAATGGTTGGGAGGGTAACTCGGTCCCTGATGTCACATCCCGTTGACCTCCATGTCTATACCTTCGTTCATCCTCCATCCGCTAGAATGGAAACCCCCTCCAACTCCACCAACCCCGGTCCCACGCACGCTCTCGCGCATTTCCCCTTTTCCAGTCGCCCATTGTAATCCACGCTGACGTATCGCTCCCTCCCCTTCAACCACATCAACACCTTACATCAGGACACACGATCCACAGCATCCCCTGCTGTTCTCGCCCTCACCCATCTCCATCTTGCCCTGCGGTCCGCCGTTTCCTCCCTGGCCACCACCGCTGCCACCCTCGAAGTTACCGGCCATCTGCTTGTTGTAAGCGCGGATCTCGCGCACGATATCGAAAAACGCGTTGTCGACGTTGATGCGCGACTTGGCGGACGTCTCGATGAATTTGCAGCCGAAGGACTTCGCTAGTGCCTCTCCCTCTGGAAACGGAATTTGTCAGTATAACTATTCTCGCGACAAATGATACCAACGCGTTATGAACGCAGAAAGTAACGTATGCGGGGAGGGAAACACAAAATCACGTACCCTGCTTAGAAACCTGCCTCTCGCCCTCCAAATCGCACTTGTTTCCTACCACTGTGATTGGGAAGTAGTCCTTGTCCTTGACTCGCAGGATTTGTTGCTGGAACGTCATGATCTCCTCAAATGACTGCCGCGACGTGATGGAGTAAACGAGCAAGAAACCCTCGCCTGTGCGCATGTACTGCTCCCTCATCGCCGAGTACTCCTCCTGGCCAGCTGTGTCGAGAACATCAAGAAGCGCGACCTCATCGTCGATCACGCACTGCTTGCGGTAAGAGTCTAAAAAGGAGAGAGGTCAGTTCCTGCGGTGAGTGCGCGTTTGTTGGTCGCGGATGGGATAATGGGGTCTGGGAGAGGAGGCCGAGGTAGAGTGAGCCGTCTTTACCTTCAATCGTAGGATCATATTCGTCGACAAAGTGGCTCTGGATCAATTGGATCGTCAAACACGACTTTCCGACACCACCACCACCGACAACAACGAGCTTATACTCGCGCAAAAACTGTAAGAGGAGAACGTGTTAGCTAGCTCCGCCATTTGCATGTGTGTATCCGAAGAGCTCCTGCGGTGCGGTGAGGGAGGGTAGAGCAGCCGCAGAATTGTCGTTCTTCGTCGTACCTTGGATGCCATTGTATAGGAAGTCGCGATGACTCTTGGGGATCGTAGAGGTGAGGTCCTGATGTTGAGAGGTGAGGTCGGTGGAATCTTATGCTGGCTCGGCGGTTGGTTGGGGTAGGTAGCGGATTGGAGGTGTTGAGGTTCTGTGCGTTCGAGACGGGACGGGGGTCTGGGGAAGCGAAAGCGACGTCAATTGCGAGCGACTCAGCAAGGTCGGACGTGGTGATATAGAGGAATAATTTGCCTCTTTTTATTTTTTGCTTCTCGCGAGGAAGATGTTTGGTGATATTGGGTTGATAAGTTTAGATGTGGATGGGGGGGAGGGATTAAACAGCGACTGAAGGCGGTGGTAGCGGGCACGGAAGAAAGAAAGAGAGACGGGTCCGTCCCAGCAACGTCGAGTTGAGTAGGGGGTTCGCGGGCGGTGATTGTGTGGGTTGTCACGTGCGGATTCGGACCTTTCAACCATTGAATTGAAGCGCTATCAAGCGCCCAGATATATACTATAACCATACTGTAACATCCTAATAACACCATAAATGCTGCCAGCACAGTGCTAGTAAGGTGAAGGCTGTAAAATGTCGAAGATCATTACTTCTTTACAGCTATCGCTCTCTCGATGGATGTCCCGATCTGGCACGACCGGGAGCTTTAGAGGCCCGATAAATAGGGGTCTCATAGAGAAGTATATATAAGTATATATCAATCAACTTTTTTACGGGTTCCATACGCCTCAATCCACAAACTAACCAACTGAACCAACTAAACCACGTCTATCCACGACTGTAGCCGACCTAACTCTTCGTCCTCATCACCCCCTCATTACCCTCATCACCCCCCTCACGACCCATCCCCCCCCCCTTTACCCTTCTAGACCACATTTTCTAAGATAATGGGCAGTCGATACTTCAAATTAAGTTCCAATAGAACCATTTTTTGCGGGGGAGCTACTTTATTATAGGTCACTAGTTCCGATGTCACTTCCTTCTAGCGTGAACATGAAACGCCCATCGAACTAAGGGTACCAGCGTACCATTGTATCCATGTATCGTCTCTCCTTTCCTTTCCCAATCTTTTTCTCTTCATCTCAAGCTCAGATGTCAGAAGAATCTCTCACACGGCTGTGACAGGCAGGCATGGCAGGTGGCAGGCGGCAGGCGCGACACGCGTGACAAGGCTGGTCTTTCTTGCCAAATCTCAAATCTCAAATCTCAAATCACGTGGGCTAGCTAGACAAGGCTTTCTCTTTCGTAATCACATCCTCCCCCCCTTCCAGATAGATACCCGTATACTCACTGGCTACCCTGCTCAACTACCCCCTCGACATCGTCTTCCCCCTCCACCAACACCCTCTTTCCTTCTACATTCTTCTCTACCTCATCCACCAAGCTCTCCAGAAACGCCTTGTCCCTAAACAAGCACCATTAGCCACATGCACCACTCCCACTATGCACTGCCAACACTTACCTCCCAACCAGCGTCACTGTATTCGACCCCTTCCCGAACCTCGGGTAGCTCCCAACCTTCACCCCCTTCTCCTCCACCCTCGCCTGTAGCTTCTCCAAGTACGGCGCCACAGCACTCTCACTCATCGGCGTACTAATCATCACCCTCCTTATCTCCTCCCCCAACCTCTCCCCATACAACTCCCCCAGACCCAACAGCAACTTCTCAAACAACCTCGGCACCCCAGGAAGAACATGCACATTCCCCCCCACACACACAACCGGCACCCACAGCTCCTCAACCGGGAACAGCACCTGGTCCTTCCACTCCTTCCCCTCCCCCCCATCCCCAGCCAGCGGCAACAGCACCATCCGTTCCTTGGCCCGACGCGCCTCGCTGTCTACAGTCCAATCGAAGTTCGGCTGCGACTTGTGCGGTTTCGCCAGCCGGCGCATGCGCGCATAGGCGACCTCGTGCAGCACGAGCGGGACACCGAATGCTGTTGCTAATGAGGAGTACGTGATATCATCGTGGGTAGGTCCGATGCCGCCGCTCGTGATGACGAAGTCGTATGCGGCGCTCAGGCGTTTCGCGGACTCGGCGATCGTGTCGGCGTCGTCGGGGATGGTCTCGATGCGCTGGAGGGCCTGGATGGGGGGGTTAGCTTATGCATAGATGCGGGAGGGGCGTAGGGTAGGGAAAACGCACGACGCCGTGGGAGAAACACCATTTGGCCATGAATGCCGAGTTTGTCTGTGCGTGTGTCAGCACGCATGCTCGCTCTAGCCGTCGATCGATCGCCAATTAGACTGTGCGCGGGCCGAGATTTCTCACATCTACTGTCTGAGCATCATTAGCTTGTTACTTCATCCCAGCTGGCTGTTCTAGAACCACATACCTTCCCCCCCAGCACCTCGTCCCCGATAATCAGGCACGCGGCCGTACGGATCATTCTAGTCCCCGACATGCCGCCCGCAGCTGCAGACGTATGTGCGTAGTTTGGTAGTGAGCGCGAGAAGTGGCGCGCGATGTGTGAGACGCGGGAGAACATGCGGATCTATTTGTATGCAACGTAGGGATTCGGTGAGGTTGGTGGAGGCGCGCGGATATATTTTTGGTATGCAGGTGTGGAGGGGACCTGTTGGTGCGGGGTCGGCGAGTGCGGCTACGCTGTTGGCGAGCGGGAAGCCCCGCATGACGCTGAGGGGCTGAGGGGCAGTTTAACTTCCACGGATTGTGTGCTGTTACGTAGCCGCGACAGACGTCGAGAATACCCCCAGCCTCATCGATTGCTATATCGGAAATACCTCTTATTATTCTTATACCTCTTCTCCCATACCCATAAAATGGTGCGATGAATCGTCCCCTACTCCCAAGACCCACACCTAACCATGCCCACAGGCTTCAGAGTCCCGCCTTTACACGGTATCGACGCCGACAAAAGAGCATCTCCGCAAATTCAGACTCTCTACAAGCCGTTCCGATAAACCTCAAGCTGTGATATGTATGTCGCTTGCCGCCTCCTGTCACACACTTCACAGCCCTCTCTCATTCTCCATTTCCTCAGCCATTCCGTCATCCCACGCTGCACAATTCAGCTCGAAGCCCAGCTAACACAACCGCAAAGACCTAATCGACAAAGTCACCCTCGAAATCCGCCTCGACGACGAGGGAATCGTATACCATGACCTCGAAGAGCTAGGCGAAGAGCTCCCCGACCACGCCCCGCGTTTCATACTCCTGAGCTACCCACTGACACTGGTGAGTCCCTCATCCCACTCTTCGACACCCCCTCTCTCCCAACCACCCTCGCCTTCCCCAACCAAACTTAACCTCCCTACACACCCACGCTAACACCCCTCCAGTCCTCAGGCCGCCTCTCAGTCCCCTACGTCCTTCTCTACTACCTCCCCGCCACCTGCAACGCCGAGGCGCGCATGTTATACGCTGGTGCAAAGGAGCTACTCCGCGGCGAGGCGGGTGTGGGGCGTGTGATTGAGATTGAGAGTGCGGAGGATTTAGCTGAGATCAAGGAGAAGCTGGGTGGAGAGTGATGTATATACTGGGGTCAGAGTGGATGGGGTGGTGTTGGGGGAGGCGGGGGCGCGGGGGGGTATTATTCCATGAATATAAATACGATTTTTACGTTCGTTCTTCGGTTCTCTTGTGTGAGCTCGGCTAGGTAAAGATCAAAGCTGTCGGGGAGTCAACGTGAGGAATTCCGAAGGGAAAGACTGGTTTCAGAAGCTCGAAGGCTGGAAATCGATCAGAGAGGCCAAAATGGGAAAATAGACTATCAGTCACTGACGTTCAAAGCAAGACGATCAGTCAGTAAAGTTCAAGGTAGGACTACTAGTCACTGAAGTAGGAAATAAGAAGGCGCGGGACTAGGACCAAGTCTAAGTAAATACAGTCCCAGTCGCAACTGCCTCACTATATATATTATTGTTAATAGCTATTACCAGTTCCTTCACCTACCTCGTTTCAAAGAGCAAGTTAAACTAAGCCTGTCCTTTAAAGCCGCGTAATACATCATATAATAATCCTAGCTCGTCACCTCAGCTACAATATGCTCAATTATCAGCTACGATCTGCTCAACTATCTTTGCAGTGCGCTCGTTTGCTACCACCGAACGTTCCATGTATGCTACTCTACGTTCCATCGCTTCTGCCCAATATTTCGCATCATCTGCCGCCCGTTTGAGGATATCCATCTGCGTATTCTGCGTAAGGTCTTTCTCAACTCGGGGTTTAGCCTGCGGCTCCTTCTTCTCTCCAGGTAGAAAGGTTATGCGGACCTCCTCCTTAGCCCTGAGCCCCCTTCTGATATTAAAAGTAATTCCCTCGTCCCGATCAATCTGTTCTTGAAGGTCATTAAGTTCTACCTTGATAGCTCGGGCTATAAGCAGCTCGAGCAGATGCACTGTGCGCTTCGTGGCTGCTCTCGAACGATTCGTCAATATTATTATTCTTTTGGTCGCTACTGTCGTACGTTCCGTTGCGTCTCTTATCTGTTTGACCAGCTCTCTTGCTGTTGGGTTTTTCTCTGAGCCAGATTTGGCCTGTGGTTCCTTCTTCTCGTTGCATGGTGGGGGCGGGCCCGTATTCTCCGTTTCTTGGAATCTCTTCTTCTCATCGTATGGTGGGAGCGAGCAGGTACTCTCCTTGGATTGAAATCTCTTCTTCTCGTCGTTTAGTACGAGTGGGCCGGATTCCTCCCCAGCGTCGCCTATTGAACGCGGCTGCAGCCCGATCGATCGGAGGAGGGTTTTGAGAAGCCCCATGGCAGAGCAGTTATTTTCAAATCGGCCGGTGTGTTTCAGGGCGCTCTAGAGATGTGGAGTTGTTGGGGGTGGAAGTTGGCTACGCTGACGGGAATGAGGGTGATATGAGAGCCGTCTTTCTAGTGTCATGAATGCATCAATATCAGACCACGAATGGTCCGACCCAACATAACATTCGATGCCACCGCACTATAGTCCTCATAATACATTTATATCCCCCCCTCCGCATCAACCCAAGCTCAGCTTCCAGTCCATCCCCCCGCCAAACATCCCAACATGTCGTCCACCAACGCCCCCGTTCTCAAACCCCCCATCTGGTCCCTCCAAACCCCCTCAATCCGCTGGCTCCTCTCCGGCGCCCTCCTCTCCCTCGCCATGCTCCAACTCCGCCCCTCCCCCCCTCCCCCCGACACCTCCCCCCTCTCCCAGCTCCCCCCCGAGCTCCTCCTCCGCATAACTACCTACCTCCCCCCCACCTCCGCCGCCTCCTTCGCCCTCTGCACCAAGCGCCTCCACGCCCTCCTCTGCATCCCCTACCTTCGATGCAAGAACGGGCACGCCCCCTTCAGCAAAGCCGAGTTCCTCCGCCTCCTCGAGCGGGACCTCCCAGACTACATCGTCTGCTACTACTGCGAGAAGCTGCATTCCATCAAGCGCGCGGGACGGCACGTCAAGTTCACGAAACGGTGTGATTCCAAAGTCAACGAAGCGATGCGCACTTACATCCACCCGCGCTTCAGCTACGTGGTCTTCCAAATGCTAATGAAGCGGCACCGACAAGATCCCTCTCGCGACCTCTCATCCTTACTAAACCTCCTCTCCTACAACGAGTGGAGCTGGATCGGCCCGGATGAGACAAAGACCACAGCCCGCATCGTCGATGGCTCCTTACTCCTCCGCCAACAACACACGCTCCTCGTTCACCCGAATAACGATATGTGCTTCACCCACGATAACATCATGATATGTCCGCACATCGCGCAGCTGCGCTGTAAAATCAACTGCTCCGCCAGCGGCGCAGAGAGGTATAGTATGTGCTACACGGGCGACAGGGTTGACATTGACCGCACGCCCACGTCTGTGGAATGCGAGTGCTGTTCCCAGCGCGGGAAGACAGATGAGGGGAGTTGGTCCGGGTTGATAAGGTGTAGAGACTGCGCGACGGAGTTTCGGATTGATACGCTTGGGGTGGGGAAGGCGGGGAAGGCGTTTGTGGTGACGAGGTGGAAGGATTTGGGGGAGGGGAGGGATGGGGAGGATCCGGTTTGGAGGGGGCATGTGGAGAGGCGGGGGGGAGGGGGGGTGGGGAGGAGGGCGGGGGGGAGGACGATTTGTAAGAGGTTTGAGGGGGAGGGGTGGAGGGGTGGGTTGGAGTCGTTGGTTAGTTCGAGGGAGATGAAGAGGTTGGTGAGGTATAGGTATGGTTTTTGTGAAGTATGAGAGGCTCGTGTATAGGAACAGTTGCTATAATCACTTGCAAATTCTATAGTAATTAAAGGATGTTGTATTATAGGAATAGTTACTGTTCATAGTTAGCACTCATATAGATAGTAACTAAGCAGCTTCCTTATAGGCACAGTCTCTATAGACACTTACTACTTTCATAGTAGCTGAGAAGTTTCCCTATAGACATGGTCGACTGGCCCGGGCAACATAGCGGGTTGCCCTTGATTGGATGTGTGCACTATCTGACCGAATATCCGGAGCATCATCCTCCTCTGAACGACCCGAGATATCCCAAGGCAAAAACCAAACGCTTCAGACACTCACCTCGCCCCCTTACGCACCAGTCACCCACACCACCCCCTTTCCACGTCAGTAACTCAACGATCAACATCACACTCACAGCCCCCCCACACAAGAAAACAGCATATAGACGGTAGAATCATTCATATTCAGGGGTCAGACACCCACCCCCCCCATCTTCACCTATCTAACCCCTCCCCCGTCTTCCCATCTATCCCTACCCCATCATTTTTCACCCCCCCTCCTCCCATCCCACCAAAAAAGGACTCGACAGCCCTGAAAGTATACACAAGAAACCCTCCCCCCCGCCTTTCCTCCTCTACTGCCCCGCCCCTTCCTTCTTGGGCTCTCTCCCTCCCGACCTCGCGCACAGGAACTGAATCGCTGGAAATGGAGACCCGGACACCCGTGCATGTGGTAAAGCGATTAATAAAATGAAAACAAGGATGAAAAAGAAGATTGCCCATCCGCCCGTACACGCATTTTCGGTTCTCTCCGCGCTCGATCGAGACCTGGAGAGCTCTCATCGAGGTGTCGTTTGGTAGGAGCTGAGATGCCGACGGCTGGGGAGAGATGCTGGCGCGGTGACGGATGGTGAATGCAGACTGAGTTGGGATGACGCGATCGCTGACGGAGAATGCTCGAAAAAACCAAAATCAAGAGTCGAGGTGAGGTGAGGAGAAGATGGTAGACCCGAACGTGATGAAGTCGACGGGCCTAGTTGCAATAAAAAGATATGCAAAAATTGTTTCTGTTAAATGTTGAAGAGGGCGGGTTGGGTATCGTTAAAGTCGTGATATTCGTGATGATGATGGAAGTAGATTTGAATACTTTGATTTTCTCTCTCGGTTTGCGGGGGTTTTTTCTTTCTTGGTTTGGTTTGGTGAGCATCGATCGGTATGGTATGGTCGTCGTAAAGGCTGCGTTTGGATGAAGAGACGTGGTGCTCGACATGTGACTAGCCTTGGACAAACACCGTGCAACAATCCTCCGTCAGCATATCGCCGACAAGTTGTTCGTTATATCAAAGTCAGAGACCGCGCGGCGGCTGCTATGACTTCGCCTCAGCAGAGGAGAGAGCCAGCGCCGCGAGCTTCTCCTCCACACGACGGAGCACCTCGGGATCCGGTTGCGGCTCGATCTTTCTCGGCGGGGCGCGCGCGCACTCGGTGCACTTCTCGTGGGTGCAGTTTACGCACTTCGCTTCGTCGAGGGGGAACACCTTCTCGCACTCGTGGCAGGTGTAGTAGGCGTTCTTCTCGCCGAAGACGTCGTTGGGGTAGCCGTAGGGGAACTTGTGGGCCTTGGGTCTGTGGTTGCGTTAGTATGGGTAGGTAGGTTGGGGGGAGATTAAAGCCAGGAGAAGATAGTGGACGACGTACGGGTCTCGTGGGCAGTCGGTACAGCGGATGTGTCCGCACTCGGTGCAGGTCTTGGTGGGAGGGTAGAAGAGGGTACCGCAGCAGTGGCAGTTTCTCCGCACGCGCTGGACGGGCTTCTTGAGGACGAGTTCTTGCTTCGATGTCCGCGCGGGTCTGGTGATTTGCAGGCGGTACTTCTCGGGTTTCTCGACGACTACGTTGATGGGGGCGTTCTCGTCGCCATCGACCTTCTTTGGGAACTTGGAACTCTCTCCGGTCTCCGCGGCTGGGGTTGGCTTTGCTGCCTCCTTCAACGACGAAGCAGCGGCTGCTGTTGCGGAGCTGTACGGTGGTTAGTATAATTAATATATAAAAAACGATAGGTATAGTTGTCATAACACTAACCTTACAACAGCTGCAGGTTTCGCTGCAGCGGCCAACGAAAGTCGCTTCTGCGCACTGCTCGAACTCGACTTTCCGATCGCCTTCTTAAACCTCTCGACATACTTCTCAAACCCCTTCTTCTTCTCCAGCGGCACCTCCGGTCCGATATTCTGCGGCGCACTCATCCTGGCTTAAAATATCCTAATCGACCCTTAAATTCGTCGGGCGCAAAAGATCGTGGAGCCTGGAGTGTTTCCCAAGGCTTTTACCAAGACATGCGAGTTTTCCGAGGGATGGATGGATGTCGACGACGTTCTTTGTAGCTGTCTACCTCTTCTAAGACTCGGACCGTCCTTGTGTAACCCGAGAAATCTTCAGCGGATCGGTATCGGTAATAGGGTTTCGTGGTGACCGAGTTGACGGGATTGTTGGGTGAAGTGATAGGTCAATCGGCGACCGTCTGCCGAGACACGAGCGAAAAGTGACGAGGAGTTCGGAGATTGCTGTGGCAGGTACACAGGTAGTTGGAAGCGACAGGAGAAGTGATGGCAAGTGTTGAAGTCGGTGAGGTGAGGTTCTGGACGGAGAGATATGTTGTCGAAGTTGGTCGGGAGTGAAGATCGATGTGAAGGTTTGAAAGAAGGACGGGAAATGGTGGGTAGTTAGAGTAGTTAGAGTAGTTGGAGTAGTAGTGAAGAGAGTTGTCTAGTGAAGTACAGGTTGGTGTACTATAGTACAGTAGTATTTGTTCGTACTGCACCAGAGGGACCTAGGGAGCAAAAGCTGAGACGGGATACGCTGATCAGACCCCTTCCCAGAGACCAAAGCGCCGGGCAAAGGCAGAAGTGGAGCGTGGAGTTGATGTACCCGCACAAGGTCTGTTCTTCGCTGGATCGTCGGGATAACGGGGAAATAGAGAAGTCGAGAAGTGGGTTTTAGTGAGTGAGATGGGTATGGGTTATGGGTATGGGTAAGAGTAAGAAGAGTAAGAGATGAAAGTAAGTCAGAGTGGAGGGAAGTGTAGTAGATCGATCAGGTTTCAGTTGTTGAAGAGAGAAGATTTTCTTTCTTTTTTTCGCCACAACTGCACGGCAAGTGAAGGCAGAGAGAGAGACAAGGAAGTATCAGATGACGGGGTGGACAGCAGGTTGTGTGAGGTTTAACAGGAGAGAGTGAGTCGAGTAAGTAGAGTAAGTAGAGTAAGTAGAGTAAGTAGAGTAGGTAGAGTAAGCAGAGTAAGTAGAGTACTTGGTATAAAAGTACCATACGGGAGTAACTCCGACAAGCGGGAAGGCATAGAAGGGTGAACGGGAAGGGGAGGGAAGGGGGCCAAGGTTAGTGGCCAAACGTTTGATAGGGGATAGATAGGCGGGCAAAGAGTTGGCGCAGAACGCAGAGAACTTGTAAGGACTGGGGTTTGATGGTTGTGGGGTTTGGGGGGAAAGAGTGGAGGGTGGAGGGGGGCGATTTATTGGGGATTATTGGGAGTTAACTGGTAATTGTCAGCGGTTGATGGGTTTGATGGGCTTAATGGGATTATGGGTTTGTCGGGCGGGCGGGAGGAGACAAAGGAAGTGGGGAGAGTTAGAGAGGAGGAGGAGTTTAGAGAGGATAGATACTTTGGTGTTGAGTGGTGTATGGGCCGGGAACAGAAGTACCGTGTGCAAATTGTGTAGATTGTATAATGAGCAGCATTGAAGCATACGTACGCGTACATCATATAGTACAGTGCGAGTATTCCCTATTGTAGTAAGAAATTGAAGAAATCGTGCGGGTTTCTAGTGTGGTGGTACAGCAGCATACGGACGGACTAGATGTGTTGTGTTGCGTGGTATGTGTGATGCTATGCAGTGCAAACCGGTATAGTCAGTGGTCGGTGGTCGTCGGTCGGGAACCGTCAAGATGTGTAGAGATGATGTGTATAGTACAGTATAATTGGACGGAGTATGACAGTATAGATGTGTATAGCACTGTGTATAGCACAGTATAATTGGTATAATGGGTATAATTGGACAGAGCATGGACGGAGCATAGACAGAGCATGTTAGTACAGACAAGCCATGTACCTGAATGAAATTCTTCAGCGGGTAGGCACAGCGAATCAGTGTAGATACCAGCAATAATTACCAGCAGGGTCGTACCTTCACTCTAAAATACTACACCTAAAATACTACACACCACCTAAAATACTACACCACTCCACTACGCACGTATGTACTGGTCGACCAACCAAGCTTCATCGACACGCACTCCGTACACCAGACGGAGGCGGGTAGCGCGTCTTGGCTTGACCATCTCACGGAAATAGTGTAAAGCCCGGCGGTATGGTCTGTGAGGGCGAGAGAGAGCCTGCAAGGTCTGACTAATGCCAACCACACTAGCTGTTCCTAGCTGTTCTACAGTACGTCCTCGACCAGGGTTATCGACTAGTCGCCTCGGCGGGCTGGGTGATGGCTTTCCTGGGGATTACCGTATTCTGGTTCTGCGTGAAGTTAGACAGACTAGACAGACAGACAGGCAGATATCACAGTAGTAATGTAAGAATGCCGATAGTGCTTATAGTGCTGATAGTGCTGATAGTGCTGATTATCCAGCTCCGTACTACGGATTACTAGACGTGTGAAGAGTGCAGTTGGTGCTGACGGCTGATAGACATGAGCTTGTCTAGTTTGCTTGCTCCGTCGGTGCACGTACGCACGCACGCACGCACATCATCAACTCTTGGTGCTTGGGTTTTATCCCGACGGTCGAGGGGCTGGGAATACACTGGATCCCATCCCGTAGGTAGGTAGTAAGTAGTAGTGTAGTCGACCCGACGAACCTTACATTTTGTAGTAGTAGGTGCCCATTTCTACTGGGTAGGACACAGGGACACAGGGAAGGTACATGCGGACACCACAATACTTTGCTGTGCATTGCATGTACTCTACTGTACTGTACACTTCATAGCTCTGCACACCTTCCAACTTGAGTCCAATACAGCGAGTGGCCACACGAGAATGCGAAAAGTACTACTCTACTCTACTACCCTCCTTCCTCGAACCAACCACATGAGACAATGACATGTGCCTTCCCTTCCCGCCCTCCCTCCCTCCTCCCTCCCTTCCCTTCCCTTCCTTCTCCAACCCATCCCGTTCACACACATACCACGATCCCACACATCCACGATCCCACCCACCCACCACCACCACCTATCACTACCCACCATCCACATTCACGCCAATCTCCCAATTCCCATTCCCAGCTCAACCCGCATCCATCCCATCCCATCCCCACCACCACCGGCTCCCTGGCCCGCCCGTACTCCACTCCTCACGCCACTCCTCTTCTCTTCAACTGACAGACATGCTCATGCTCATGCCCATGCTCAGAATACACGTGCGTGGGCACTTCCGTTCTACACCACCAGGAGAGAAGCACGATGGCGGGAGTTAGTAACTGAGGCCACCATACACTGCACTACCACACGCAGATAGAGTGGAAGGCACACACCAGTGCAGCCAAGCCAACACCATCATCCACCATCGTCCCAACCCAACCTGGAAACCTTGCTTCTCTCCCAATATAAACTCGCACCACGGTCTGAATCTTAGGGTTCGGATGACGGAGAGATGAGAGAGCCAACGCGTGGAGGACATTTATCCACAGCTGCGGCGTCATGTCCGATACTACAGTGCAGTAGAGTGGAGTGCAGCAGTGCATCTAGAATCAAAAATAAATCCCTCTAACAATAACCCTCATCACCACGGGTCTCGGAGTCAGTTCCATCCTTCTCGCGTGCTATACAACATCAGAAGATGGTGAGCCTGAGTCCGAAATAGGGATATTGGGTTTCCGCCGGCCCGTTCGTGGCGTTGTGGGTGGTGGTGGGATAGCGGAGGATGCCGTATCAGCAGCACATTGCCTCGCAGGTCGTTTTGCCAACGGTGCCACTTCGTCTTCTGATTCTCGCTCAGGCAGTGTGGTGTTGTCGGAGTCGTATTTATCTGATGGGGATGTACTCTCTCTCTTGGCCACCTCTTCCCTTCCCTTCTTCCCTACAACCCCCCCTTCCTCCTCCTCATCATCATCCCCCTCCCCCCCACCACCACCAACCTCACCCCTCTTCCTCTTAGCACCCCCCTCCCCTCCCCCCTTCTCACCAGCAGCCCGTTGAAACGGCGTCCCATGCGTCCCTATCAGCGTCCCGCTCTCGATCTGGCGACGTAGACGGGTATAGCGCATTCGGGCGGCGGGGGCTTTGAGGTTTGTGACTTCGCCGACGGCGTTGAAGTCGATCTATGTAGGGTTTTAGCATAAGTCCAAGGATGTAAGTGTCTCAATGATGTAGGTATGTGACGTACGTTCTTGTAGTCGGATTTTTGGAGGCAGATGTAGAGGAACCAGAGGTTTTCGTCGAGTTGGATTTTTGAGGGCATGATGCGAGGTTGGCTGGCAGACGACTGAGCTGGTCTTGGGTTCTTCTGGTGTTGGGCAAATACAGAGCAGTGGTGGGTGTGATATTCTGATAGCACTGGTTCAATTCGTATGAGAAGAGACAGTTATTGAGCATTGGGTGAAGTATATCAATATAATATTTTGAAGTCATTATAAGAATGTTATTTAATTGTTAGCAAACAATATCCAGCAAACACATCCTTTGAACACCAAACCACTCTATCAATGGAATAAAATAGTGATAAGCTCAGAACTTCTACACACAACCACAAACAAAATAATAACCTCACGATCCTTTGTCCTCTACACATATCTTCACACTTCATCCAATATCACAGCCACATCAACACCTCCAACGACATCGTCAACCAACCCACACCCCTCCCACCTTCCAGAACCCCTTCCCGCCATCCACCCACGTTCTCCCCCCCCCAGCCACTCCATCACCCCATAATAGCGTGTCTTCCCTCTCCTTCCCATCCCTCCCCTCCCTCTCCTCCCACCATCCACCTCCCCTCGCTTCACCGCCCGCCCCACTCCCTTCACCAATTATTCCCGCACCACACCACACCACACCACACCAGCACCCCGCCCTTTCCACCCGCCGCCCCGCTCCATACCCCTACCCCTACACTTCTACCATCCAGCCAAACGCACACTACCCACCCAAACCCACTTCATCCCTTGGTTCTTCCGTGGCGCGACCGGTCGGAGCGCCCGTCATATTCTGGGTCTATACTCGAAAAAGGCACGTACTACGCTGTTTGCAGTACAGCGTCTACGGGAGGGTGGCTAGGGTGGCTAGGGTGGTGATGATGGCCAGGGTAGAGATGGCAGGGGGAGGGAGGGACGGGGCGGTGCGGTGGTGCTTCCGGTGCTGTGTGTGTGCGTGCGTGCGAGGATGGGATGGGAAGGGGAGGGATGAGGGGAGATGATAAAGCCAGTTAGGAGGGTTGCCGGTGAGCTGGGTCGGGTCGGAGGGAGGTCGGATCGAACGGGATGGGGGAGGAGAGGCTACTGTGGGAAGGTGCGAAGGGGAGGGTCGGTCGGTTGGGTAATTGGGTGCGTATGCGTACAATATGTGTATGTATGTGTGTGTGTGTGTGCATGTGTTGGGTGGGTGGATTTTGCTGCGAGTTGTGAGTGCGAGCGTGCAGGAGTCGTGCGGCGGAGTGGATGGTGGGTAGAGAGAGGTGCAGATAGCAGTAGTAGTCTCCGTACCTCCGCCACCACAATACAATCCAGTACAATCCAGCCCTCGCCGCCGACAAACCGACCGATACAACCTCCTACCGCGCCACCACCACGTCGTTAACAAGATCTCGACCAGGCTGTATGGTGACACAAACGAGATCCCTCTCTTTCCGGCGCAACCCCATCCGCTTTCGGTGCCATAACATCCCTTCTTAGACGACTACGGGCCGCACCAAGGACGCCACGTCGTCTTCTCTTTCCTTCGTGGTGGTGATCTCCCTGCTAGCGGGGGAGGGTGAGACAGCTTTGTCCCGTTGGGGAGGGTGGTTGTGTGTGTTCGCCGTGCCGAGGTATGGGGGAGGGTATGGTGAGGGCTGGGTTGTAGTGAAGTATGCCTGGGAACTGCCTTGTCTTGTATGTATGTATGAATGCGCGCGTTGGTAGTCTGCTAAGTGTGCTAACTATACCATACATACTGGAAGTACACCACGAAGATGAGTCTAGGCAGTTGAGCGATTGATAATACCTCCCCCCTTCCCACTCCCAAGACACCCATCCATCCATCCCTCTTCCCCGCCCCACTCGCCCGCTCACTCCCTTCCCTTCCCTCGCCAAGCCACCACGAGAGACCCACGAGCAGAGGGACGAGCCGCGCAACGTGGGCATGGACGTTATTGTTCTGCATGTGCGCGCGCGGTCCGAGGGTGCGCGTCCGACTGAGTGATGTGATGTGCTGATGGGGTGAGGTGAGATGCGTAGCGGTAGCGGTGGGCGGTGGTGGTGGTGGTGAAACGGTGGTGGCCGTGGGGCGGGGGTGGGTGGAGGGAGGGAAAGGGGGATTGGGGATTAGGACTGGGAATGGGAATGGGAATGGGGATTGGAGATGGGATTGGAGTGGCTATTGGAGATGGGATGGGGGATGGGAGGGGGGAAACAGGGTGGAGAGATGGTCCTGCCTGGCCTGGCCGGTATATACAAGGTGCCAGACCTCAGAGAGGAGTGTGCCAACGGTTTCTCCTCGGGAGTTGCATTCATTACCAGGTTCCCTGCTGCCCGTTGAACCACCACCGTTAGAGTACCACACACACAACGAGATAATCTAGATGGCTTTACTCTAAATCTCGCCATGGCCGCGCGCGGTATTGGAATAATCTCTCCGGCTCGCTCGGGATACCACGTCGAGTATTGGTTTTGTTGTATCCACTTGTCGCTGACAACGGGATGGGGGGAGAGGAGGGAGGGAGGTGGAGCGGCGGCGGTGTCAGATTATACTCTACCCCTTCCTTTGGGAACCCCCTTCTTTTTGGGGATGGAAATAGTGATGAAGGAGAGGGTGAAGAGGGGCCTCGGAGTAGTGATTGGGCCCGAGGTTTGGCCGGGGGATTATTTGGGGTTTGGGGATTTTTCTCAAAAGTTGCGTGTTTGTAGATGCCCCTTAGATCTATCTGTATTGTCCTGTCTTTGCGGATGCCCCAGGAATGTCAGGTTGGTTTTGCGATTTATACGTCTCTATTGTTCTGTCTTTGTGCTAGCTCAGGAGATATCAGGTTGATTTTGCGGTTTACTCTTCTCTATTGTCCTATCTTCCGAATCTCATATTACAAGTTTCGCCCCGTCTATTATACACGAAGGTGGCCACAGCCACGCTCTAGTTTGCGCTGGACCAGTCCTCCACGATCCCTTCTCTACACCCAGACGACGCCGCCCTTTCTATATCAATAGAAGGCACAGCAATGAAAACATCTCCAACGCCAGACAGTATAACCACCCCCTCGAGCCCCTCTCTAAAGCCAGACGCTGCCCTCCCACATCTCCATGCGAAGACAGACAGTAACGCCACACAAAAAGCCACCCCATATACTATAGAAATGCACTCCCTAACCCATAACAGACGTGACCATAACCGTAGTCGGATATCATAGAAAAGAAAACAAATGCAAACGCTCCAGTCCCCATCTCACATACACCTTCCTCTCCTCAATAAACGCCGTAGCCCACCCCATAACAGTGCATATGTCCATACTCCATCCCGAAATATTCAAGGCCGCAGCCCTCACTCCTCGATCCTCAATCTCTTGATCGAGCCCACAGCCGCAATAGCAGCCTTGCGCTTCGACCTTCCCGTCCCCGTCAGGACAGCGTCCTCGTACTCCATCCTAACCGGCGTCGACATAGCGGACTTGCGCTTCGACCTCCCCGTAGCCGTCACGGCAGGTTCGTCATCGACGTCTATGGTAACTGGCGTCGCAATCCCAGGAGTCTCAATCGTCGTCCCATCACTCAAGCTACCCGCACGACTCGCCGGGCTAGCCACCGCCTTCTCTTCAGCCTTCAGTCTATCCACCAGGGCCGCCGCATCAACCGCACGCTGGTAGTCGCGATCGATATCCGCCGCCAGCGCCTCCACAATGCGCATGTCCTCGGGCGACTCAGCGAAGTGCTCTGTGCACTTGTGGCATTGGACGTAGAAGGCGTTTGGCTGCTCAAAGTAGCCCAGCAGCTCGTACTCCTTCGTGTTGTCGCCGATCAGAGACGTCTTCTCGAAGTCGAGGCAGTCCTCGCAGAAGGCGCGTTCGCACCAGCGGCAGCGGTAGAGCATGCCGCCTGCGTCGGTGGTCTTTTGGTCGCAGTCTGCACACTGGTGTTGGGGACAGTTGAACTGCCATCCCTTAGTCTTTGATTGGAATTCGCGGTTGAGGCAGTTGAAGTGGAATGCACGGGGGCAGATGTTGCACAGGCTGAGGTTACCGCCGTCCAGGCAGACTTGACAGTGCGACTGGGCTGTAATCGGCGCCTTCTTTGGGCGTTTGGGCTCCGCGAGGCGGACGTCCTTGCCAGAGTAGGTGGGGACGGCTTCCCAATCTTTGCAGTTCATCGACTCCTTGCTGATCGCAAATCCGTCGACCATGACCGTGGTATTCTTGCCAATGCGACGATCCGCGCGGTTGAACTCATCTGCAATATCGCGGTAGCTCGAGGTCGCTTTGCCATTGCCAGCCGCTCTCGCTAGCTTCTTGCCCTCGAAGACGTGGGCTTCGACTCTCTCCATCTCGCCCAGCCACCTCGCCTCCTCCTCTTCATCAACCTTGGAATCTGGGAGCGTGTCCTTCTTCACATTGATGTCGGCAGGCTGATCTTTACACTTTTCAACAGTCGTCGCCCAATCCCAGCTCATCATTTCATTGACATCAATTTCAGGACGTGAAATAGCTGAAGTTCCTCGTCGAACAAGAGACATCAACTGGCCTGTGCTGAGCTGAGGCATCTCATCCTCCACATTCTCAGTGACGCGACCTCCGGGTCCCTTTTTGGACTTGCCTGCTTTCGTGTGGATATCCTGCAAGGACTCCGTGACCTTTGCCGACAAATACAGCTTCTTCTGGATCCGACCCAACATTTGTTCTTCAACAGTTCCTTGGCTGACAAGTTTATATATCGTTACAGGTTTCGTCTGACCAATTCGATGGGCGCGTGCTTCGGCCTGCACTGTGATTTGCGGGTTCCAATCCTGATCTAGGAAGATAACTTCGGTCGCGGACGTCAGGTTAATGCCCAGACCACCAGCCCGAGTTGAGATCAACATCACACGGCTTTCCGAAGCCAGGTCATTGAACAGGCGGATGGCGAGGTTTCGGCGAGCTCTGCTGGTACTCCCATCAAGTCGTGCAACTCGGAATTCGGATCCATTTCCACCGCGGATTGCCAGGAAGTCCTCGACAAGATCCAACATCCTAGTAAAGCCAGAAAATATCAGGATCTTCTTCTTTTGCTTGATAACCAATTCCTTGACCAACTTCTCCAACACGATAAACTTTCCAGAGGCGAGAATAAGGTGATCCCCTGGTACGCTATCTGCTGGCTCGGCATTTTGGATTTGATACGGATGGTTGCAGACCTTGCGGAGCTGCATCAACAGGTTCATCAACTTGCGCCATGAAGAGCTATTGTCTTTGCTGTCGGCACCTTCAGCCTCTTCTTTCCGCAGTGTTTCCTGGAGAATTGCCCGACTTTCCTTCCATTCGTCGCTGCCCACAAGCATATCATCCTCGAGGGTCTTCAACGCGGCATCTTGCTCTGCCGTGAGGATATTAGCTGCTCCGCCGTCATCTTTCATAGCTGCTTGTTCTTTGCCTTTAGCATCCTTGAAAAGGTCGTCAAGAAGACCTTTGTCGGCCCGCGTGATGAGTCTAGTGTACCAGAATCGCTGCATTGGGCTCAAGGGTACGAATAGAACCACTTCGGTCTTGGGTGGTAGGTTCAGATTGACGCCGTTCGAAGCTTTCATACGGCGAAGCATTATCAACTCCAGTAGAGTCCGGGAGGCGTCAAGGACATCATTCTTTACTTGCCCCTTGGATAGATTGAACGATTCCGCGAATAGTTCGCTCGTCTTGGCTATGAAAACCTCCGGGTACAGCCAATGAAGGAGCGCCCACAACTCCGCGAGGTTGTTCTGGACCGGCGTACCCGTTAGGATCAATCGATATTCTGCTTGCAAACCTTGTAGGGCTTTAGAAATGAGACTGAGGTCGTTCCTGCGTAGAAGTCAGTAATTGTATAATTAAATCGATTAAAAAGTCCGTACTTGATTTTGTGTCCTTCATCCAGAACAACATATCTCCATACGAAAGCCCGTTTGAACCAGCCCTGTTCCTTCTGATATGATTCGTAAGTTGCCACCACAACGTCGACCCCAGGTTCTTCCTCGTGGTCAGAAGCTGAGTCGATATCGATTATTGGCTTCCCAGACGCAGTACGCCGACCTTTCAGCTTGTTCTTTTGCCTCGTAGTTAAATTGCCGTAAAAGTCTATCTCTCCAGAGGCGATCTTCTTGATGCGATCACGTTCCTTGGCAGGGCCGTGAAAGCGGACAACTTTCAACCCAGGGGTCCATTTTCGCGATTCGGCCATCCAGCTGCTAAGAACAGATAATGGGCAGATCACAAGGAACGGTCGAATTTGGCCTCTTTTGGGTTCGTTCTCCTTGAGGTACTGGATCAACGACAAGGTTTGGAGAGTCTTACCAAGACCCATCTCATCTCCGAGAATGCCAGACAAGCCGTTACGGTGCAGATATACCAAAAACGAGAGTCCTGAAAGCTGGTATGACTTCATGGTTGCCTTTACACCACGAGGTTGGACTTTGAGCTCTTCGTAAGCAATGCTGCCACCCTTCTTGGCGCGCTCCTCTGCCGTAGATTCTTTCTCCATATCCACCAGTTTCTTGATATAATTGTGTTCGGTCGGGAGCAAAGGCAGGAAGTAGTCTTTCTTCTCGATGAAGAAGCGTCGTCGTTTTGCGGCGGTAGTGTTCTCGATTTCCTGTCGAACAGCAACTCGATCGGTAACGGGGGGTTTGAAGGCCAATTTGTTGGCATTTTCATCGTTTACGTCGACAACGGCATTCTTGTGCGCCTTCTATGAGTATGTCAGCATGGGTTCCAACTGCCATTTAATAAACTCACCGTTTGTCTGGGTACCGATGTTGTCGCTCGTAATGGCCTGCGCCTCTGCGTCTTTGGGGTATATTGGATGATTTCATCATTATCCAGGTTGATAACCCCGTCGTCAAGAAGATCTATGACAACTGGCTCTGGCTGGCCGGCGGAAGGCAGCTCAGGTCGCTGGGAGCCATTCGAGCCACTGGATACTGCTGGTGAAGCAGGAAGATTTGGGCGCACGGAGTGCCTTGGTGTGCTTGGACTTGCGATCATCTTGTGTTGGGTATGACTCGGTGAGAACTTGGCCAGGAGGCTCGATGCTGTGCTTCTGCGAAATAAAGGAGTTGCAGACCCTGGGGTCACTTGTGAGTCCATGACCGACGGCGCCGGTCCTAATGAGCTCTCCTATCCTATCTCCGATGTGTGTATGGTTGCCGCTTTCAGTCAAGCACTTCCCAAGGTATGCGCCGGATTTGGATGATGCGAAGAACGAATGTGGTCGGGGTTGGCGACGAATGAGGGCAAGGCGAAAGAAAGAACAAAGAGCGAAGATGTGATTGATTGATGCAATGTGGAAGAAAGTTATTGTGGTTTCCGCAAGAAGGCAAAGGAATCTATTGTTGGATATGCCCTCTCTGAAAGGCTGGAGCGAAGAAAGCAAGGTCTCTCAGCCTGGTTGCTGTGAAAGGTAATTAATTGGTGAACTGGAGAGGGATCCAGGCACGCGTGGGGTGGTGGATACGCGTAAAGTGCTTTTGACCCACGCGAAGTCGCGCAAGGCAAAAATTAAAGTTCGTCGCCGCACGGTCTTTCCAGCCTTCGGACAATAGTATTGCCGAAGGGTAGTAATCTGGCTTTGGGATCTCGACCGATAGGCTATTTTGGTAGGGTGCCGTAGCTTCAGGTGGTGTAAACATAGTGCAACAGACCTATCGTGGGTGAATAAAACGTCAATCCGACGTGCCACGAAAAACAAATTCACTCTCTACCTCGCCCAGCTAGTTCCTGAAGGTTTAGGTATTCGTAGGAGCCGTAATATTCAGGCTCTCAGGTACTTGGGTACATGGAAACTATGACATGGCCCGCTTCACTACAGTAAGCGTCGCTAGGTCTGATGGCCAGACAGAATTTCTTCAGAATGGCAGCCTGGTCCCGAATGAGCCGCCACGAAAAGATGAAGCACCAGGTCCAGATGGCTCCATTGATTTCTACCTGAAGCTCCAGGAAAACGACCCTACCGCCCTCGATTGGAAGCGAAAGCTGGGCGGTATGCTTGTGAGGGACATTGGGGGACCTGAACAAGCAGGCATGTTCCTGATACTACTACTTGAAAATACTATTTCTAACGATACCAAGGAACAAACTTCATCCTCGCCGAGCTCCCCAAAGACTATGTTCTTTGGCAACACCGCCGAGTGAAGGCCAAAAATGGCAAGACTAACGCCGACTCCGCCCGGCAAGACACCTATCTTTATGGCCATCCGAATGGAAAGGGCAGGTTTAGGAGCGCCCAGGAATTCTATCCGCATCTCTTATGGCTCGCCTGTGATCAGGAGAATGACTCGTTCCATAATTGCTCCTGCAAGTACTGTTTCTCAGATAGGATGGCAGGGAGTGACGCGGTCACCAAGTCTGCCCAGCCGGAAGCCCTCACCAAACCAATCGACGGCCGCGCAGAACCATCCAAGGCAACATTGCCTGCTCCTTTGGCCAGAAAAGCAGCAATTAAAACTGAACCTCGGACCACCCAAATTCTCAACTCCAAAACCGAGGAACAGAAATTGGACAGTAACCCAGCCAACGACTTCATCTACCGCCCCGGGGAAATCGTTTGGTTCAACAAGAGGACGAGCGCGTGGGGGCTTTCGGTAGTGCTAAAAAGGGACATACAGGATAACCAGCATCGTTACCTCTTGCAGCCGTTATCGCATCCTGTTAGCCACCCTGCTGCTGTCGTGAGAGATCGTGATTCAATCAGGCCCTGGCTTGCGTGGAGTGTTCCGTATCCTACCATTGCTCAACTCCGCGAGCTTACCTACGACCAAGTCCCATGGGCTAAGGTTGTGACTGGCGAATTTGGCAAGGGCGATCCGGAAGTGGACGGCAGTATTTTGGCTGCAAAGGCAATAAACGAGAGCTACTCATTATTCGACCGCGTTGATTTGCCCACAGCTCCAGGGGAGATGCACTATAAAGGAATGTTCCTTGGTGGCGAGAAGATTTGGGTTGGTGAACCCGTCAGGCTGATGGGCAGGACCAAAGACGAAATCGTTATTTTGGTTGTCAATCAGATGATTGAGAGGACAGTGGACGCAGCGAGTGCAGTCACAATCGTTGGGGATGTCTACAAGTTCATCGATATGCCGATGCCAGCCGAATATCAGGACCGGCAGAACTGGCCGGTCAACGAAGACCTTCCTGTACGCGTGAATGCTGATCTAAGCTTCCGCAATCAGGTCTCGGCTGACGCAGGTGGGAATACCTGGTGTGAATGGCGACTACTCGAGCCAATGGCGAGGAAGGGCTTGAACGATATTAAAGGCCGCTGGTACGAAACCAAACTCCTTCTTCCGATCCTACGAGGGAAGCCTACATTCGATCTAGACATGCAGGCCGGCACTATGTCTGATGCCAGTTTGTTCATGAATTCAAGATTTGAAGTTCTCGGCTCTGGCCCTGGAATGCGGAAGAAAAATCGGCTGGCCACCTTGGGGGGAGCAGTTCCAACTGACACCAAGATCAGCCGTGGGTTGGATGGGCCACTGGAGGATAATATTATACCAGCTCAGGCACAGTAATAGGGCGAACTTCAATAACTCTATCAGTCTGGACCCTGAAGACTGGCCTGGATGTTTGAAATACGGGGGGGGTTAGAAGCAAAGATTGTGGAGCGAGTGGATATCTTTACCGCGAAGGAATATCTGATATAATCTAACTATGGCGTTGCATTCTGCTATCACAAATATTTTAGAGGGCGCTGGGCAGCGTGTTGGAACGATTCAGGTACGCCAGGGCAACACGGGAAAAATGTCTCTCGGTTCGGCCCTCGCTAGAGTCATATTTTAGGAAATTTTAAAAAATACTTAAATCAATCAAACAACCGCTTCGTCGCACTCTCTATTGGTGCCAGTTGAACTAACAAGTAAGTGTATGCTGTATATATGATATATATATATAACTTTTGAGCGCTGAGTATCAAAGAGCCCATCACGCCCTCAGTGGCGCGGACGGCAAAAAGAAAGCTCCCTGCCCGGTTCGAACGAGCGACCTGAAGATCTGCAATCTCCCGCTCTACCACTGAGCTAAAGGAGCTGATTTGATAATAGGAAATGGTTAAACGCATTTGTGTACCTCTATCTCCACATAGGGCACCAAAATTATGGGTAATGGTGCCAGGGGGAGAGTGAGTAGTGTGGAGTACGAGCCACCTTGCAATAAAGGTGGGGGAATGCGGGGAAGAGAAAGAGGCAAGGCGAGGAGGGGCAAGAGACAAAAAGAAAGTCAGGTACGACATTAGGGAGCTGCGGGACTGCGGGAACAGCCAGCACTCTATTGTGTCTCTAACTGTTTGATTAGCCATTCACAATTGGCAAAAGATAAGCTCCCTGCCCGGTTCGAACGAGCGACCTGAAGATCTGCAATCTCCCGCTCTACCACTGAGCTAAAGGAGCGTGGTTGTTGTGATGTCGATGGTATGAAGGCTCATCAGTCATGATGTCGCTGTATATCGCACGATTATGCTAATTATGCTGTTATATAAGCACTGCCACCTGTCATATACGGCTCCAGCACAAGTGTTCAACAGCTTCTATCTGTTGGGTTGATGAAGTTGTGTGAATATATAAAGTTGGGCTAATATAATGAAACATTTGTTTTCTGTATTTATTTGGCCTGCTCTCGCAATTAACATATCTTTGCTTGAGCAGCCCCTATTAAAATACCATGATCAGCGGGAGCCTGAAGTATCAATTGTATGGTGTAAAGCATAGCGTGGTACTTCTTAAGATATGGTGTTACTGTGCACACAGCACACCCAACTATCGACCAAGCTCCGTGGCGCTAAGATTAGATAACCAAGAAGGCACCACAGTCGTGACTTGCGACCCCGCGGTTACCATCTTCTCCCTCCTTCCCTTCAAAGAATATAACCTCGCACTCCCTCCTCATACACTACTGGTGCCATATATTGAATGGCATGACCCATATACAGCCATGACTGAGATAATAAGCGGCCAGGTACCGCCTCTTATCCTTGGGCCTTCTGACAAAGAGAAGAAATACGACCGCCAGCTCCGATTATGGGCAGCAAACGGCCAACAGGCTCTAGAGGATGCCCATATTTGCCTGATAAACTCGGGTTCGGGAACTACAGGTGTTGAAACCTTGAAGAATCTTGTTCTCCCAGGTAATTATTTACTTTCCCCTTAGTAAGATGGTGCCAAGCTGACCTTGGTTCAGGAATTGGCCTGTTCACAATCGTCGACGACAAATCCGTGGAGGAGTCCGATCTGGGTGTCAATTTCTTCTTGGAAGAAGCAAGTTTGGGAAGGCCTCGCGCTGAATGCTGCACAGAGCTTCTCGCCGAGCTCAACCCAGACGCTACAGGCCATTGGGCGTCCAGCTTCGATGAACATTCGGCGTTTACGCTTGTCTTGTACACGACCCCAATCGACGACGAACTCCTCAAAACCGTCAAAAACTACTGCCATATCCACAAAGTACCACTAGTGTCCATCAATTCCCTCGGGTTCTACTCCTACTTCAATATTACCTTCAATGGCAACTTCCCCATAGCTGACACTCATCCCGATTCAACGGCAACCACAGACCTGAGGCTCTTGACTCCTTGGCCAGAGCTAATAGAGTTTGCCCAAGAGTTGACTATTGATATCGACAATCTCAGTGCCCACAAGCATGGACATGTCCCTTACGTAGCACTTCTGCTGCATTACTTGGAGGAATGGAAAGCCGAGAACTCAGGAAGCGTACCTCAATCGTATGCCGACAAAGTTAAGTTCCGGAAGATAGTAGCAGCTGGAGCACGTACCGATAGCCCCGAGGGAGCTGAAGAGAACTATGATGAAGCTACAGCTGCTGTATTGAAGACCGTGTCGTTGCCTGGTCTTCCTAGCTCTGTTAGGGAAGTTTTTGAGTATCAGCCAAATCAAGTAAGATATTCCAATCCACTGGGAAGAAAATAATCTAACGTGATAGGATGAGGCGAAATCTGGGTTCTGGATTATTACAGAGGCAATTAAGCAGTTTCACGCGAAACATGGTGCCCTCCCCTTGCCCGGATCGGTTCCAGATATGAAGGCCGAGTCGGAGGTCTATATCCAGCTTCAAAGCATATATAAGAAAAAAGCCCGACAGGATGTTGATGAAATTTTGGAAATTTTGGGCACTATCCCCAACGGAAACGAGGTTGAGAAGGAAGAAGTTGAGACATATTGCAAGAATGCTGCATTTATCAAACTTGTCCGGGAGTCAGCGCCAGATACTGACAGAATAAAACAACTTGCAGGTAAGCCGTTGCAAACTACCACCTCACCTACTCAAGGCTAATATTCAATCAAAGACTCGGAGCTAAATGCAGAATTCGAGCTGCAACCAACACTATTACCCGTCTACCTCGCCCTCAAAGGCAGCGAGTCCGCAAAACCAGAAGCAGGCGCGGCCGCGGCATCAGCACCCCAGATTTTGAGCGAAATATCCAAGATCGTCCCAGATGCAGCCAGTGATGATAGGCTCGCCCGAGTGGCAACTGAAGTAGCTCGAGCACAGGGTGGCGAGCTACACAACATTGCGGCTCTGACTGGTGGTATGGTGGCCCAGGAAGTGATCAAAATCATTACGAAGCAGTATATTCCCATCGACAACACGTGCGTGTTTGATGGGATTGTGAGTCGCTCTCAGATTTTCAGGATCTAGCCTGTCATGGTTAAAACTTGGGATCTGAGGATAGGGTCACTTGGAGCTACATATATTCATGAGTGAGTATCAACGGATGGCGTTTGCTGCGGTTTAGCGTGTTTTCTCGCACCACACAATGATGTTGATAAGGTGTATTCAGATGAAGAGTTGGGTCGCGGTGGAGGCCCAATGCTCCACTGCCAAAACCTGGGAGGTGAAGAAACCATAAGAGTTCGGTTATTGCAAGTTGCCAGCTGCAGTAATACTTTACAAGATGGAAAACACAATGGAAAATGACTAGGCAACGTGCATCATTATGTAGACTGTTATAAAGCTAGGAGAGCGAATTACCGAAGGCCCAGAGGCCGTGGATTCCATTTCTGCTACCTAACAATCCAGTCTTTGCCTTGACTATTTTTCCTCCTTATTGCGAGATACCAATAAGAAATTCGTGAATATGTAAAAACATAAATAGGTATATGATGGCCCCATACATCAGTCCTGCCAAAGGTATAAACATATACCAGGAATCCAAGCCCTTTCATCCATGTTCAAAACACCCTGACGCCTATCCAACAAGCAGTCCAGTCGTAGATACATCGCGTGCCCCAGAGCAAGGTAAAATTATCCTTGGTTCATCATGTAGCTGTTATCGTATTGCCCCTGGCCATATTGCATACCTTCGTCATCCCCATTCGGCATCCCGTCAAACGGCATATCAAGACCGTCCGGCAAGTTGCCCCAGAGCATCCCATCCAAGTCCCATATGCTCTGGTTGTCAAGGAGCATCCCCTCCTCCATCATCATCTCCGTTATCTGCTGCGCTTGTTGGGCGTGATGTGCCCTCTCCGTGCCAGGCGACATGTCACTATCAGCGATATGCTGGTACGCTTGTCCGCTCCCATCTCCGGACTCCATCTGACCGTCCCGTTGCGCTTGCAGCCTCGGGCTTCCCTGGCGCGTAATAGGCCCCTTACTCGCCTCATACATCCGGCCGACTACCTCCCTGCTCCGCCTCGCAGCCAGACTCCAGTCCGCCATGTCGGCAAAGCACTCCAGCACAATCTCGATCTGGCGTTGCCATTCCCTCACCATAGACGTGTTCCCGCTCTCCCAGAACATGCTGACTAGAGGGATCATAGACGCCTGGTACATGAACCACACCGCATTCCAGCCGGACATCTGGTTCTGCGTCCACTCTCGGGAGATGTCATCGATAGTTTGCTTAGCCATCGCGCGACAAAGCTCGACGGCACTGAGTTCCTCGACTGTGGGGTGGTAGTTTGCGCCGCGGTTGGCGAGGTTGAGAAGCACGGGGCGGTGGAGCACAATGCGTATGTTCTGGTATCGCCATTTCAGCACGCAGCGCGCTGTATATAGGGCTTCTGGGCAGGGGTCTGTGGAGCGCAGGACCCAGGGGAGTTTGTCGGACCATTCGACGAGTTGCGCATCGAGTTTGCTGCGTTCCTCTGCACGGGGGAGAGGGGATAGAGCCATTGTGTCTTGGATCTGAGTGGCTATCCTGGCGAACTTGATGTTCTCAATCAGGGGAACTACGCGGATGTGTTGGCCAGTGGTGGAGTTTTCATTCTGGATACTGGTTAGCATAAGTGGAGTCATGGGATATGTGAGAAGACCTACAGCATCATTGGCGCCCTCGGGTGGTCGGATGGTGACCGCTGGACCCAACCTACCCAGTGAAGGGCGTCCGAGGGTCATTGACGCCCAAGTGTCTAGACAGAATAAACTCCACCATGTTCGACGCCGCAAATCGGCTAGCATCTTCTCTCTTTCACCGCCATTCACATCTACGCCATGCTCTCGATGGAGGCCAAGTGCACATGCCATCCGCAAAGCAGCACCAGTAATGGCATTCGCCATATTTGGTCGATTGATATAGTGTAGATAATAGCCTCCTGTCAATATCAAGGCCTGTAGAGTTTCCAAATGCCCTTCTCCAAAGCAATCCAAGTTGAGATGGTCCCGAGATCGCTCGTAAAAGTTCATGTGATTGTGGTCATCCGATTTCATCGCTGCAATGCTGCCCATGGCAAATACCATATTTAATAAGGCAAGCCATGGGGAATCATGGCGTTGACCACCCAGGTAATCGGCTCGAAAGGATGGCTCATCAAGCATAGGAATGAAAATTTGAACTCTGTTGAAGTACGCGTCGATAAGAGTCTGCCCCTCCGAAGACCAGGCTATCCGGGAAGACGGCCGAGGTGTCGGATTGTGTCGCGGGTTTGGATTGTTGCTCTGTCGGACCTGAACTGTGCGTCGATTTTCCGCCGTTGGTGGCATGAGATACGATCGTAACCTCGGGGATACCTTGACCATAACCATAAGGGCAGCTTTGATCGAGGATGCCCCCAGATACGACGATTGCCGGTCCACTGAGAGTGACAAGGCGTTCACATCGTCAGACTCGGAGGGTATAGCCTCCCGATTCCGCCTCTCCTCATCCCATTCTGTGTCCTGGCTTGGTATTTGTTCGAGGGTTGCAAGGCTTCTGTCCTCTTCCACGCCCGAGCTGTTGGGTGATCGATATTCCTGTGTCGTTGCAGAGTTCATGGAGCCCGCTGGTGAGGTCTGGGATATGGACGCCGCACTCGCGCGATGATCGAGGATCGAAACGAGCTCATGCCGTGATAGTGGTAATAATGACTGGACATCTGTGTTGGGGTATAGCTTCTTTAGAATAGAGCGGCATTCGTCTAGCGACTGTTGCAGTGCATCGAGAGTTCTGTGCAAGAAATCAGTGACGGTATGCGAGCTTGGACAAGGTGGTACTACTTCCGCGAGGGTATTACTCTCTGCCTGTGCTTGTCATAGTAGCACGGCTTCGGAGAACGACACCCCAAGCATTGTCCGCAGGGCTGCCTCCCATCGCATCGAATTTTGCGCCGTTTGCATTCAGCACAGGCATGAGGGGTCGTTATTCTCTTCGAGTTTCCATTCGCTGGGGGCTTCGGAGCTTCCTGGGCCACCTCGGCAGCAGGTCGCGGTGGAGCAAGGCCTTGAACTATTGCAATATTAGCGGCGAGGAGCGGCTCGATGTTCGTCTGATCGTCTACATACATGTATGGAACATAGCGTTCGCAGGCTCGCTGGCGGGACGCATGGGGAGCGATGTCGGTCGAGAGAATTCGACCCTTTGATGTTTCCACGGGTACTGATAAGCGGGGAAACACAGAGGACCACGAAACGAGGTGACGAGGTCGCGGCGGCTGGGATTCGACAAGTGTTGAAGAGGGCACAGTGTAGAGGGAATCACAAGAAGTGAAGGTAAATGTACGCCGAAGGAGGGGAAAAGAAGTGGTCGGTCGGCCAGCCCATCCGGTAGTTGGTCCTGTAGAGTACAAAGTATGTATGGTACTATATGTATGCTCAGTACAGTACGGTGGTGCGGCGCAAAACTGTAAATCTGCTGTACTGTGTAGTGGAATATATGCACTCTCATAGACCTCAGTAAGTGCAAATTCGGGTCTCACTGTCGGAATAGCCCCATAATAATACTGGTGGAGATGTAAAGTTGTGTACGCATGTACAGCATAGTAATCCGGGGATGCATCGTAGGTACCTGACTGTACTTCTCCAGACACGGCACCACGACGGGGAAGGGGAAGAGGAAGCAGACAAGGCCCAATAGGAGAATTATAGCTACATGCACTACAAAGTACATGCCCTCATACTTCAGCACTTCAGTTCTCTGTGGTGGCTCCGTCGCCTTGGGGAAAATATCCACCCATCAACGATGTGATATCGACGGCGTCTTGACTGGGAACGCCAGGAAAACCCCAGCGTCGTGCCGATTGTGGAGATGCGCCGGGCGCGCCAGCCAGTTACTGTTGCTAGTCGACTGCAGTCACTACTGGAGTAGGAGTTAGTATACTTTGGTATAGTACAGCTGCCTCCACTCCTACCCCACACAACGCTTCGTTCATCGTTCTGATCTTCACTTCTTCAGGGTCTGATGTGTTGAAGGTCCAGTATTTTGAAGGGGTCCAAGTGGGACAACCAATTTGCGAAGGGAAATACATCTCGAGTCTGAGAGCGCATCAGCACAACGTCTCACCACAATATACTACGCTTTGTGAGGATGATCTCGCCCAGTCCCCCCGCACATGTGCCAAGTCTGGGCTTTCCCTTGTCATCGCGAGTTTTCGTGGATTGTATGAATTTGCCTCGCTATAGTCAGCATAGTCGATGCCACGTTTTGCTCCTCCTGTTAGATTGCAACTCTGTGCGTTGGAGAAGTGTGTGTGCCACAGAAAATCATCTCTTCTTTAAGCCCCCCGGATCGGTTGCGCGAGTACCCATGGAACATTCGAACCTTCCATGGGATGTGGAGTTCGACGAGGGACGAGCGTTTTGTACTTTAGGTGCTTCCAATATAGTGCTACATGGTGTAAGTTAGCTTCGATAGGATAACAGGACAAAGACAAACAATACCGTGAGTAATACGATTTCACCGCATACTAGAGAGGTAACTCTCTCTTGGGGACAAAACGATGAGTATCAAATCCAATAATATATATCGATTCATACTATCAAACACTTATTCATCCAGATATATAGATCGAGCAATAGTTGATAGAGGAATAGTTGCAATGGGCAAAGGCTTGGCTAGAGTGTACCCCACCATTCTCCAGTCTCGTGCACTAGCGGCCGCCCCCACCTTCTCCTCCATGATACTGTAGGTTGCGAATTGGCGTACAACCTTCACATGTGCTCAACCGCCTTTCCTCTCGCTCACAATACGCGGAAGAGAGGGGACGACAATGTTAATATTTGATTTGTGAAGACTTGGTTCTTGTTGAGCCTTTTTGTCAACTGTGCAACGAATTCTGCTATGATGGAGTGTGGCCTTCGGTGCAACACTCTGGCTTGCCGTAAGGAGCTCAGTGAAGAAGCCATTGTTACAACTTGCAGGTATGCTATGGCTAGGGGAATTGTGCCGTAATCCATCTATTGTATACTGACTAACACAACATAGCCATGTCTTCTGCCTCGATTGCGCCAATCGACTTCTATTGGCCAATGGATCGAATCGCATAGTTTGTCCAGCATGCGATCAACATCTCGCCAATGAAGATGATGTGGCAAGAGCAAAGCTCCATCCAAGTGAAGACTATAAAACAAGCGTTCTCAGTGGCTTAAACCCAAATACGATCATGGAGTGTGCTGGACGAGCCATGAATTTCTGGGCCTACCAGACATCACAAGAAATGTAGGTGCGTCTGGGCCATTACTATTCACGGTAGCTAACCTGCCTCCAGTTTGTATCAAGGGATGCAGGCACGAGTTCTTACAGATAGATACAATAAATTGAAAGGCCAAATCGATTCGATTGTCCGCGACGCTAATAACGAGATGTCAGCATTGAGGACCGAGCTTGACAGTAAGTTGAATGGTAAAGTCTTCTTTTATGAGACCAAGCTTATCTCTTGACAAAGATGCGATGACTGATCTCAACAATGCTCAAAAGAAAAACCATGAACTGGCCCAATCTTTGCATGCAAAATCGAAGCAGCAGGCTCATACGCAGGAGCTTTACGATAAACTGAAGCGTCGAGATCAAATGAGCCAGGTCCAGAATGCAGCATCTGACGCAGTGGATCAAACGATTCAAGGTTCAGCAACTGCAAATGGATATTCCGACCACTTCAGAAAAGCCAATGACCCACCTTTTCGACCTCCTGTTTTCCCATCGCTGCAAGGAAACTCAATGGGCCCGCCACCTGTTCCAACATCGATGCCGCTGCCTAGCGTAGCTGGTCGAACTGGATTGAGCAATGGGTGGATTGGCTTTACTAGCCAGGGGAATAATAACCAGGGCATTTTTTCCCACCCCTTTACTCAAGCTGCAATGCTGATTATTTATACAGGTCATGTCGTTGCACACACACCTTCGAGCCAGCGGCAAAGACTTATCGGCGAGCCCAACGTTGGGATAGCTGTATCCAACATGAACTCTCGTAGCCTCAGCACCCCTATGCAGCCTCGACATTCCCCAGCACGAGGTCTGTTTGGAGGCATGAGGTCCAGTGGATCAGGTGGAAACGGCTTCGCTGGGTACGGGATGAGCGCTGGATTGAAGGTCAGCCACACACCACCACTGGGAGTTGAGGGGATGCGAAGTATGAGCAGGACTGGACCCATGCCAAGAGGTATGGCTCTCAATCTCCCCTCCCGCAAAACCTATCTAATTAATTCTCAATAGTTGCCCAAAGGCCAGCCTCAGCTAACTTCATGGGTGGCCGCTCGTCAGTATACGGAGAGGGTCCTGGACTCGGCAACCAAGGAGGGTTCTACTAACTTATCGCTATCAGATAACAATACATAACACCTTGCTATACAGATATGCTACACACGCACTAACTGGTTGAACAATAGAATGTCACGCTCTTCATGTACTTTAGAAGTGCCAGAACGGCGGGATGTTTATGTCCCTAGCTTGCTTTAGAGAAACTAGGCAGCGGTGAAGCCGTTCGGGGCTGACTACATCAAAAATAGCTTATCTACAATTGCCAAATGCGTCCATACTTGAAAATAAACGTGCTCCGCCCACGATCGCTGAATGGAACGGCCAGCACCCTGTGGGCGCCCTTCCTGACGGCCAAATCGGGTCCCAGACTACGACACTTGCATTCTGGGAGGTTTAAAACGCCTATTCTCAGTAAATAGTGCGAGATGTAGATGTTTAGTTAGCTGTTAGCAATTATACAGTACATTTATATACAGATAATCGTAAGGATATGATTTTCGATGGCTGCTTTGTACTGCAGAGAACAAGAACAGTACGTATCTTACATACTACACGCGGATATTTGAACGCTGCAGGGTAAATTTCTAGTTTAACGGCTTCAACACAATCTTCCACTCACTAGCAGTTTCGGATAAGGCCGATCTATTTCTGGCATATTTTATAATAATACGGTCAACCTTCAAACCAATCAACGGTCAAAATATGCACCCTTGCCCGCGCAGATACGCCATAATCATCATAATAATACAACTTCCCTATTCGGTGAATTCGCTGGGAATACGAACAATCTAATACAGCCATACAACTCCTCCCCGCTCCTCCCCCCTCATCGCCACACGTAAGCTACGCCGCAATCCTTCAAGCCGTGGAGATTTCTTTTCCGTTTCCCAATACCTTCGTTCCCGCTCAATTGTCTGCTCAACCACATTCGTTTCCACAGCCGCGTCCCCGGTCAAGAACCGCCATCCCTCGTTTCAGGCACTCGTCATCGCCCTAATCCATCAAGACACCCACGCCATTTTGACTGTTTTCCTCGATCAAACAGACAGAACGGCCTCATTGGGAGCTTGAACAACCTGCTACTATAAAATATATATCGCCACCCTCATGGGTAAACGTATGGCTGGACCCTCCACCACTTCACATTCGCCCACGATGCTAATTATTTGTCGCAGACCGATGGGGAGTCATACTGGACGCGGGTTCGTCAGGGACTCGAGCGCACATATATAAATGGCGGCATAGCGACTATGCGAAGGAGAAGGCCTCGTCGAAAGATTTGAAGAGCCTGCCGCATCTCAAGACACACAAGAAATGGACCAAAAAGATACACCCCGGCATTTCGACATTCGGCGAGCGGCCAACAGATGTCGGAGAAGACCACTTGAAGGAATTACTCGACCATGCTCTCGATATCGTACCGGCTGATCAGGTCGCGGACACGCCAATATTTCTGATGGCAACAGCTGGGATGCGCCTGCTTCCTCCTATACAACAAGCTGCACTTCTACGCGAAGTCTGTACATATGCAAGAGCCAACACGAAGTTCTCGCTACCCGATTGCGACCTACACATTCAGATTATTCCTGGGGAGACAGAGGGTTTGTACGGCTGGATCGCAGCAAACTACCTTGTTGGTGGCTTCGACACGCCCGAAGAACACGCTCATGGAAAAGACCACCACACGTATGGATTTCTCGATATGGGCGGTGCTTCAGCACAAATTGCATTTGCACCCAATGCAACAGAGGCACAGAAGCATGCGGACGATTTAAAACTACTACGAATGCGAACCCTGGATGGAGTGGTGTCGGAATATAAAGTCTTCGTTGCGAGTTGGCTGGGATTTGGCGTCAACCAGGCGAGACAGCGATATGTATCAGCATTAGTTGACTCGGTGGACTCGAGCAAATCCTTGGAAATCCCAGATCCATGTATAGTCACCGGTCTGACATTGTCAGTTGATGGCACCATTCTGGATCCGGATGCGGCGCGGCACGGTTCGAAGCCATACTTAACAGGTCAAGGTTCATTCACCGAGTGTTTGAAGAAGACATATCCATTGCTTGAAAAAGATGCAGCATGCATAGACGAACCATGTCTAATTAACGGACAGCACGTACCAGCCATCGACTTCGATGTAAATCACTTCATTGGAGTCTCGGAATACTGGCATACAACGCACGAATTCTTTCAACTGTCCCATAACGAAGAGAGTTATGATTTTACAAAATTTCAAAGCCGAGTACGAGAGTTTTGTAATTTGGACTGGGATGAAATCGAGCGAGGCGTCGATACAAAAAAGTGGGGGAAGAAAGTGGATGAGAAAGCCGCCTTGGAAATATGCTTTAAAGCATCTTGGTTAACCAGCATCCTACATGAGGGCATCGGCATACCACGGCTTGGCGTTGACGGGATCCCAAAGGGCGTTAATGGAACAAACGACGCTGTCCGGAATACAAAGGAAACTGGGTATTTGGATCCCTTCCAGGCCGTGGACAAAATTGATGGTACAGAAGTCAGTTGGACTTTGGGAAAGATGGTACTCTATGCTGCCGGCCAGATAGAACCCCAAGGAAAGGATCTTCCCGTCGGCTTTGGATCCAACGTACCGTCTGGTATCTCAAGTGACTTTCAGCGGGCAGGGTCAACATATACACCATGGAAGGGCGGGGACGATGATGATGATTGGGACGACAAGATACTTCATAAGGCATCAAAGCCGTCAACCGGTCTGTTCATTATGATCTTCATACTTGGCTTCCTTTTCTACATATTCCGCAAGAAAGAGCGCCGATCGAGAGTCTACGGAAAGATATCCTCAGCCATACGCCGTAGCAGAAATAAGAAAGGCGGGCGCAGCTTCTTCAGTGCCAGCAAATTGTTCGGCCGCAAGTCTGGCTACTACGAAAGGGTCCTCGAAGAAGGGGATGGAGTCAATGACTTTGAATTGGCCGATGTGGACTCCGATGATAGCAATGAGGCATCTGATGGCAGCGAAGGCAGCAGCGGCGCACGTGCCTCTGGCTTGGCAACCCCTAAACTCAACGTCGTCAACTACGGAGATGGAAACTTTTTCAGCCCCGTTGGTACTCATGGCTTTCATGCCGATGGCAGCTTAACGTCGAATCATTTACTACCCAATGCTATGGACAGGAGCGGCTTGGTTGTGAGAACTGAGTCAAGGGAGAGATTAGCGCCAAGCTTGACAAGCGTGGGATCAGGAAGGAGCAGGAGTAGGGCTGGGAGTCCGACGAGAAAAAGCCCCTTAATGAGCCCCGTGGACGAGGATTGAAGGAGGTTAAGTGTTTTTATTCTTGTTTCAATATAATAGTGTACGGGTTTTTATTAGTAGCGTGGCGCTTATTCTGTGGGCAGTGGCATACGGTGTTTGTGGCATATGGCAAGGAATCGGGTTGGCGTCTCTTCATGTGCCATGGTGGATGGCATTTATATCACGATACTTTTGGAACCGAACTGGGTGGTCGGCAGCAGCATGTATGTATGTTAGCATAGTAAGTAATTACTTAAATTAAAGCATCTAGTTGCTGTCTTGCATAGCTTGTTTATATATACACAACTGTTGTATAAAATCCTCGTAAATGTCCCAAATCTTCGTCTCCAATATGACGATAACATCTGCAATCCGTTCAATCTCTCTATTCGCCGGGGATATCAAGGTTTTACAGCCCATCTCATTTCTCAGGTCACACCCCTCACTCTAGGGTTTCGGAAGTGGCATCTTGATGAAGGATGACTCCTCGGCTGCCAGACTAGAAACCCCATTTTGGGCACCAGCTGTGCTCTTCCAGGGTTGGTGCTCCATGCCCAATTCCATGAGTGAGCTGGCGCCGGTGACGCCGCAGGGTCTGATATCCCGCCTCCAAATGCTAGAACCCGCTCCTACAGCAGCGTGCTTCAATCTGCATCCCTCATCAAAAACTCCGGGTCGTTCTTTACCCTAGCCTCAAACTTCGTCCACCAATTTTCGAAAGCCTTCAGCGGCACTACCTCCACCCCAGCCGTCCCATTGCTTCCTGAAACCGGCACGTTTCCCGCGAAGCTCGCCAGGAAGTTGAATGCGTTTTTAATGATCCTCTGCGCTAGCACCAGCGCATCGGTTCTCTGCGCCCCGCCATCCTGCATCCTTACGAGGGCATTCCCTGGCGTGGCTGCGGCGCTACGTTGTTGTAATGTGGCATTTGAAGACGGCAGAGCTGCCATCTGGGCATTCACTGACTCGCTGGACTCGACGGATATCCCAAGGATAAGATTGCGTTCACCAGGCCCTTCGGGGGCATCCATGTCAACCTCTCCATTGATAGCGTTCGACCCGTTTCCGTTTGAGGAAGTGCCACCAACTTTAAAGATTGCACTTTCCTTTCCTGGGCCAATGCCGCCGAGAAACTTAAACTCCGGGGCCTGGCCCTCGTTGGTCGGGGAGGACGCTAGGTATACAGCCGCGGCGGTGTCTGGTGGGAGAGTGATGCCGGGGAGGAGAACGACGACAATATGTGAGAATGGGCGCGCAGGAAGGTTGAAGAGGAGTGAGGTCGGTGCCGGCGCAGTAGTGGGGGTGGTTATAATGGGACAGCCGGTCGGTATGACTCCGAAGAGTTGGGGAAGAGCCATTGCAATCCTAATATGGCGTTCTTGAGATGGCAGCAATTTCGTCGTCGCAAAAGCCGTTGCGAAATTGGCAGATATAGATGCGATCCGCGGGGTGTATATCGCCTCGTTTTCGATTAAATGGCTTCGATGAGATTATGGACACCGTCGAGGCCGTATAATATATTGTTTGAATAATCTAGACGCTTTGGAAGAACTGCCTTTGTGGTAATGATGTTGGTGGGATAGGTGCTCTACTTGTTGCGGGTAAGCTGTCTGTAGCCATTTGGATAGCTCATGAAAGTACGTACCTTGGCTTGGTGGGGTGTTCGTCCAGAAGTGCGGGGCAGAACCACTCCAAATGTCGCCGGCACCAACAGGAACCTTCTGGCATGGGATCGAATTCCTCCGCAGCGTTGCTGTCTGACGATTTTGTAAATAGACCACGTCGACTAAATTGCCGTTATATTATACACCGACATAAATTTGCCCTTTTTTTATTTTACTTAAGAATCAACATCTGGGCCATTAGCGGTTTGATCTCAAAATGGCGGCCTCAAAGAGCAACTTAGATCTTGTCAATGATTGTGACTGGTAAGCACCTCATATTCCACAATCCCGACGATATTTTCAGTTGAGGGTTTGATGTGTCTTCAGTTTTCCCTATGCCGAAAAGGACCCAAAGGCTCATGCGGAGCTCATGTCCACTCTGTTCACCCTGACCTGGGACGATGGCGTAAACAAGGTACCGATTGGCCTCATGACCGAGAACGTCCTGAATAAGCTCGTAAAGACACCTGTCGCGGTCAAAGGAGAGCTCGAAGTACGCCGCGAGCAGCGCGAAGTTTGTGTTTTCCAGGAGAAAACCGAGAAAGAGAGGAGTGAGTGGGTAGCTTTGACAACGGCATACTGGCGGGAGAACAAACAATTTGAAATTCTTGAAGGTTGGAGGAATGAGCTATACCCTGTCTATGGACCAAACAATGAGCTTCTTTATAGCGTTGAAAGAACTGCTGCAGCACTACTGGGGGTCGTCATGTACGGTGCACATATGATGGCTTATGTCAAGTCTCCAGAATCCAGTTACGGGATTAAATTATGGATTCCACGACGGGCCGCGAATAAACAGACTTATGGTGGGATGCTGGACAACACTGTGGCTGGTGGGATGGCTACAGGAGAAGACCCCTTCGAATGCATCATCCGGGAGGCAGATGAGGAGGCCAGCTTACCAGACAAGTTAGTCAGGGAAAATGCTATCGCCCACGGCGCTGTCACCTATATTTACATGAGGTCAAAACTGGCAACTGGGGAGGTTGGGCTTATTCAACCAGAGGTCCAGTATGTGTTTGACCTGGAACTGCCAGAAGATGTTGCTCCAAAGCCGAATGATAGCGAGGTGGAATGCTTCTATCTCTGGACGGTGGAGGAGGTACAGGAACACATGCGCAAGGGAGAATTCAAGCCCAACTGCGCCCTCCTCCTGCTCGACTTCTTTATCAGACACGGGATCCTAACACCGGAAAACGAGCCCGATTTTGACGAGATTAAGAGCAGGCTACACAGGCCGTTGAACTTCCCAGGACCACATGTAGCGCTGGTTTAATTTTAATTTTGGCATTTAGAATTACCATTAACTCGACGCCATCTAACTTTCCGTTTCCTGAACGCCCATCCCTAACCAGCTATGCACCAGACGAGAGCCACTGTGAACCCGAGAACCTTGCATAGAGCGCAACCCATGCGTAACCTATCATTTCTTAATAAGCAGATAGATGTAATCCACCCGCAATGGAGTGAGCTTCTTGTAGGGCCCCTCCAGTGCTAACAAAAGCCCGCCGAAAGATACATAACATTTGCTGCATTGAATTGTCAGACACGAGAAGTTGCTTTGGGGGGTGGGGTATGTCTCGAGTGAGGAGTCTTACATTATATTTCCATCATCTCCATCCTCGAACTTGTAGATCTTGCCATGGCAGACGTAGTCAAATAGGTCCGCAAGTGTGGCTTCGCCACCCTGTCCACTTCGCCCAACGTCTCTCCAGCCTTTGTTGTCATCTTTGCTCCCATCCAACGAGAGGGTGCTGGCCAGAACCATGTGCAGTGGCTCGCCAACGGCGCATGGGAAGAGTTCGGTGTTGATATCGAGAGCAAAGGTTGTTTGCGAGTCTTGGGACGTTGCGCTGATACGAGAGACACGGTCATATTTGGATTGGTCACTTGCTGTGATGGTGAAGTGCTCATCGAACAGCTGCGAGTCGCTGGTCATGCCAGACATCTTGGCAGAAGATCTTTGGCAATTGCGTATATATATGCGGTGATTGCGATGCAAGAAATGGCAAGAGCGAGTGTTGCCTGATTGTCAGAGGTATGGGCGCGCGAAAAATAGTTCTTCAGTGAAGGAGCTGGACAATGCCGAAACTGGCGTCGGAAACTAGTCGGTGCAGCGGTGCTCAAAGAGGCGCAAATAGAGTCTAACTTGCTGTCAGTATATTCCATACGCTCTAACTTTAATTTCAAATTTGATTTAGATTGACTTACCTTGAACTACTCTCAACCACAAGTCGTTCTTGTCCTTTTGGTCGGCGGTTGTGAGAGTTGGAGAATTCACCAAGGACGGATAAACAAGCGCCCGAGAATAGAGGGGAGATCCCAAACCCATAAAACCTTAAACCAAACTAAGGTGACTTTGCGTCACACATACCCCCCCCCATTGAAGCAAATCAATATCAAAAATCTAAGGCATGTCATTTCGAAAAAGAAATGTAGTTGTCTCTTCACCTGGGGCCGCTACACCACCTCCAAGTGCTGCAGAAAAGAATGTGGTTCCAGGTGTGCGACCTTCGCCAATCGATGGACGACCTACCACATCGACCGGAACGAGATCCCTTGATAGTTTGCTGGGTGGGCATGCTGGTTTACCTCTAGGGACCTCCCTCCTCATTGAAGAGAGTGGTGCTACGGACTTTTCGGGTGCATTGCTTCGGTACTATGCTGCTGAAGGCGTTTTACAGGGTCACTGCGTTCATGTGCTTGGAGTCGATGATTCCTGGGCGCGTGAGTTGCCCGGTGTTCAGGCTTCGTCATCGCTGCCTGCTGGGAAATCTGGACAGAATGCTGCTGCCGAGAAAATGAAGATTGCGTGGAGGTATGAGAGGCTTGGGGAATTTGGAAAAGGTGGGCGCTCTTGTGCCATGCCGGACAGTCATCAAGGATTACTGCCCATTGAGGAATTTTGGACCCGATGCTGACCCTCGACATGTATAGATAGGCAATCAGGCCCCCAAACTAGCACGGGTTCTAATGACTTGAGCGGTCAAGCAGTCTTTTGTCACGATTTTGATCTCAGCAAGCGCCTGACTCTCCCCGATCCAACGCTTCTACGATGCGTCCCTGTGCATACTCAGGCGGGCGCTATTATCACCGGCGATGAGGGCATAAGATCCCCATTTGACGGCTTTCTGCGGCATTTGGTGGCACAAATCTCTTCCCTGCCACCAGGAACGATCCACCGCGTCGTCATTCCCACCATTCTTTCCCCCGTGGCATATCCAAGTGCGGCATCAGATCCCCGGCATGTCTTGCAGTTTCTTCATGCAATCCGCGCCCTTCTCCGCCGATTTCCAAACCAACTAACTGTCATGACATCGCTACCTCTATCCCTCTACCCTCGCGTGTCCGGCTTGACGCGCTGGATGGAGATACTGAGCGATGGAGTGTTGGAGCTTGCCCCCTTTCCATCACATGCGAACCTTGCTCTAGCTACTAGCGTACCTAGTTCAACAATTCTGCAGGAGGAGCCTCCACAGGGGTTACTAAGGGTCTATGAGCTGCCGATATTGCACGAAAAGGGCGGGGGGGAGCACCAGAGCGGGTATACCGACGACTTGGCGTTTACACTGAGTAGGAGGAAGGGTCTAACAATAAAGCCCTTTAGCCTGCCACCACTTGATAGCGACGACAGTCCTGATTCACACCATCATGAGTCTGGTCACAGTCATGGGAAATCTACTAAAGTGGACATAGAGTTTTGATGCAAATCAATATGGTCAAGTCCAATGCTACGGTTTACGCTCTGGAGGCTGCCTCTAGGTGCAACAGACTGGTGACCTTGTGCCAGTCACCAGCTATGACAAGGTAGGAAAGCCTGGAACATACCATATGGATACAAACCAATATATTGTGGAGTATTGTAGTATGAGTTCGCTGCGGCTCGGGGTCTGCCTGTGATGCTGACACTGTACTGGATGTGTTGGCGTGGGGATTGTATGTTGGAGATTGGAGCAACATAGATATGATATACTTATAAATAATCAACGACTCAAATAGTTCGACCATTAAAAAAACAAATTAAATACAACATAACGTGGTTTTGTATGTGCTTGGCACTATGTCCATAAATTCCTACTATTAATTTACCGGTATATATCTTGCCTCCATAAATTAGACATACCCATTCAGAACGGAGTGTTATATACGTGGACGTTCCGGACTGGCGAGGGGCTATTTCCATGGTCATGAACTACGATACATCAGAAGGTTTGGTCGATTGCGATTGCCACGCGAGTCGCTCGTTCTATGTTTTGCCGAGGGTCCGACCTCCACATCGCAGGGTCACTGAACCCACCACTTTCCAACCTCACCTTCCTCCAGTACCAATCGAACGGTAGTAGCTACCAGCGACAGTAGTCCCGCTAGGTCCCTCACCAACGAAGATGAGGACATCCAGATTGACCTTTGGTTAATGCGCGCAAACAAACCCCCCCAACAACATATCCGCTACAGAGACTCAGCCGCCATCACTTCCGGCTGGACGCCTTGCGTGCCTTTGATCTCCTCAGAAGTCGACAGGCTGGCTAACTCCTGACAATGGAAGTTGGTGAGAAAGTAGGCGATCTGAATCTGGATCATGCGACGACAATATTCAATCTCACACTGTGGACAACGAAGCAGCTGAAATCTGCAGCGAACTTGACCCAGTACGCTCCTTCCGCAAAGGACCTCCTCCTGGCTGGACCACGGATGGGGATGAGGCTGGGTTCGTTTGTCTTCAAACTACCCCATACTATCGATGATGCATTCGGCGCTCGATGGGCCCAAAGTGTCACCACAGAAGCTCTTGACATCGGCAGGGTTGAAGTAACCTCGAATACAGCAACAATGGTGGGGGAGATGGCAGGGTCGGCAATCATGGACGATCCAGTAAACATCGCTCCAAGCCTAACATCAAAAATATCATTGGAAAGTGGTCGAAGTTTTGGAAACATGGTAGCATATGCGACAAGTCGCTGGAGTCTGGGGTGTTTCCTGATGGCTATCATTGTGAACCGAACCCAGGTTTATGCTTCAACACGTCGACCTCTTGCGCTGGGGATCCGCACAAGACTGGCTCTTAGAGCTCTTCCAATTATTCTTCTAGCGATACAAGCTCGCTGGCTTCTCCAATCCATACAATGCCAAACTTCACCGGACTTTGGTATGCTTAGGTGGGGAAATGCAACAAAAACTTCCGAGCTCATGTTTACACAAAACGGGGGGCCGTTGCACACCATGAGCACCATCCTGCTATTCGGGGCCTCCGATGGGGATTCATGCCGTGCTGTGAGAATGGTCCCCCCTATAGAGGAGGATCAAGCCGATTCAAAAGCACTGAACAATCCTCCGAAGCTTTCAGGGTCACTGGCGACGCTCTGGCCCTTGTTCCAATCTTTATGTGTTAGTCAATTTGTGGAAACTCTCTCCTGTGCTGTCCAAGGTCGCCATGTCGCGTCGGAAACTGGTATGACCTTGTTTGAACACTCTCTCGCATTTGCAGAAGCCGATGCAGCTATCAGTTCGTCACTCGGATGGGGCCCGTTTGGCGGAACACCATCAAAGAAGATTCTAGATAGTCACACAAAGGCGTTCTCAGATACATCGAGTAACTCTGGGACATCAAGCAGATTTCCAGAAATTGCCATCAGCCGGTCGATGATCATGCAGCGGATCAATACTCCGGCAGAAGTTCTTCTCATTGGTTTTCTTTCAAGCATGAGCCACATCACGAGCCACATCCTTGGTATTTTCAATGTTCAGGGCCGATTCAGGCTGCTTAGCACCGCGTTCTGGGGACTCTGCTTCATGGCAATGATAACCCGTAGTATTGTTGACTTCTCTGTTGATGATGCCTCGAATCAGAGTCTGCTTAGATTTCCTACCGTCTGCATCATTGGGTTCATTCCGCATGTGATGATACTCACAGGAATATTACTCTGCGCGGCCATATATGGCTTTGCCATTCTCCTGGCTGCCTTGGCGCCACCGCATGGTGTTCAACCACAGAGAGGATCATTCCTACAGCATTTGGCAGCGGCGCATAACAATATGCAGGCTAGCGTTCCATTGGGGAATATCCGTGTTAGCCTGCATATGGACTTCTATTCGGCTCTCCTTAAGATTGGGTTTAGTGCTTTAACTATGGCGAGCCAAGCCGTCTATCTCAACGAGAGCCTCGAGGTCAATATTAAACATCAGACATGGCTCGAGGATGAGAGACTTCGAGAGATCGAAGAGACAGGAGCACATTGGCTGGGACCAAACTTTCGTCAGGGCATGGGGGACGGCTCTGGCCTCGTTATCAATAAGGACCATCTATCAGCAAGGAGTGGGTACGCAAGAGAGAGAGTAGCACAAGACCCTGGGAAAACGAAACCATCCGACAAAATCGTACGGGATGGGGTTGGTGCCACAGAAAGGAGCGGAAGATGGATTATGGCCTTCGAATTTCTGGCTGGAATTGCCAAGCTTATTGCTAGCTGGTTTGCCGTGGTTGCAATTAAGGTATTGGCCCGATTGGGAGTCCGTGGTAGGCCACTGTGGCTACACTGGCTCGTCAAGAACAAGAGTGCAACCCAAACTGTTGCGAGCAAAAGAGACGTCAAAGGTCCGGAACCCGAGACCTTGGATTTCTGGCTATTGAATAATGAGGGGGAGCTAATGCTGCCCCCGGATGACAATGTCGACGTTGAATTTGAAACGAGGCGCCTCCTTCGAGGTGATAATTCACGATGGTCTCCTCGAGACGAGCAGCAACTCGATTCAAACTTGTACGGCTGGTGGTTGAAAGGTGGTTGGTGGGGAGGGGATGACAATAGTGGACAGTTCGTTCCACGGAATAGCGAGGTTGAGGATGATATGACAAGTATGATCTCAACATCCGATATATCAACCGATCAGGAATGGGACTCAGAAAGTGACGAGGATAGTGGGCAACGGACGCCAACTCAGAAATCTTTGTTTATAGATCGAGAGTCAACCTCAGTTCCGGATACACCCCTATCATCGGCTGAGCTGGTACGGCTACTGAATCCACAGACCCCAGACCAACGTGCCGAAGCTCAGACTTTAGCTGCACACTTAGGCAGCGACACTATCATGACTCGATCACGATATCGAGACTTGCACCAGCGGGAGAAAGCAAAGGTTCTCATGTCAACTCGGCTTCGCCCTCCGCACCTCCATGACGTCGAAAGGCTCACTCCTGAAGAGGAATCCCAGCTGCTCGAATATCTTATCGTTTCACGCCGTCGCCCCTCAGGAAGCGCCACTGTTACCACATCTGAGCCATCGTCATGGGCCGAAGGGGCATCCGGGATGGGTGATGGTGGCCCGCTTTGTGTCGTGTGCCAGAGTACTCCAAGGAGTATTATTGTGTGGCCATGCCGTTGTTTGAGCCTTTGTGATGACTGTCGGGTGACTCTTGCTATGAACAATTTTGACAAGTGCGTCTGTTGCAGGAGAGACGTGGGTAGTTTTAGCAGAATATTTGTCCCTTAGTGCGCTTACATAGACGAGTAGTCACGGTTGCTGTAGCATTATTTACACGAAACACAAATAACAGTTTCAAATGGATACGAAGATAATTCTACAGTACAAGTGCATCAGAAAGTTGTGAATTTGGCATATAATAACCTACGTGTGGTCAGCTTGTTGCATATCTCTGCATTGAACTCTGCTGAAGTGGTGGTATCCGTAATGCTCCATCCTCTACATCCCACCCCATTCGATGCAAAATGGACGAACGGTGTTTCCTTGCGTTCCAGGACCTTCCCCTCCAATGAGAAACCCTTTCTTCACACCTGTGCCTAAACGCCCGCCGCCCACCAGATCAATGAGGGGTATCTCTTCTTCCCAATCATGGCCAACGGCAAGAAAGTGACTGTGGAACCTCAAAGGATCCCCAGGGTAAACAGTATAGTCGCAGCCAAACCGAAGGCCAGGTGTCATGAAATAGTCGAGCGCATGCAAGTGGCAAAACAGTGCGTAGGAAGCCGGCACAACAGGATCCGGTTGCTGTATGTGACCTTGGGATAAAGGCAATACGGAGCTTGTAGTGGTTGTCGTGACGGCATAAGGTGCAGAAGAAGGGACTGATGGCGAGGAGACTGTTGGCAGTGATGGATGATCAGGGAACAAGGACTCTTCCGAGGGTGAGCTGTTTGAGAAACTTGTCACGTCGGTTGGTTCTGTCGAGGACTTGGCAACAGTAGACTGCAACGTATCTTTTGAAGCTCGTAATAGAGCTTGTTTGGCTAAGCCCTTTTCAATTTTCTTTTGCGAGACCTCTTCCGCAGCTCTCCGAGACATCCGACCTTGAGACCTGAGAGAATCCAAATATTTCCTTCTGTCATCACCTACAAGTGTACTGAATGTTTCACGATGTTGTGATGCATCGTCTACAATATATGCTACCTCTTTCTCGACGAGAAGCCTAGCTTCCTCGGGAAGTAACTCGACAGGAAGACCAAGGAAGACATTTTGTTGAGGAACTTGTGGAATGCTGCCAATAAGGACACCACAGATGTGATGGGTTCTACGTAAGTAAGTCACGACGTTGATGTCGAACACCAAGTACCGCCCTGCAATCCTGGAAATCGGGACTGGACCGTCGATCATGGTGTCCCCAGAAGCCATCTTAAGATAGTCAAGGTCAATAACCTATTCCTGTAAAACCATTTGTGTCAGTGAGTGTGACAAGAAGGTGATTTTGGAGTAATGTGGAAAGTAGTGACGATAAATCATTAATTAAAACATATATTTGAACTTCATATCCAGAGAGACTCTGGTTCTCAGGGGATTGACAGATTGTTGAATCATATCGAAGATGGGATCGGAATAGGATTGGATGTACTAACCATAACAATCAAGCATTGGTATTGCTGAGTCTGACAATGTTCAGATCCATTGTGCGGAACTTTTACACTTTTAAATGTTTGGAAACGAGAATATTTTGAAAACTTATAGTTGACATACGGCGCTAGTATAATGTGCTTATTAAGCAGATTTTTCAATGTGTCCTTGGCGACAACCCTATGACACGTGATTTATTATTGTGTCATTGGATAAAAACTCTCACTCATTGTACTGTAGTGTGTATAGGGTACGAGTTCTTCGTGAGGGAGATCTACCCTATCCCAAAGGATTTAGTAGGATCAAGCGGTTAGTCTCCTTGCCATTGCATATTTCCGCTCCGGTTCTGATAGTCGGACATGCCTTCTGACACATGGCTTCTGACCGCAGCTGCCTTCCACAGCTTGCTACCGCGTCTTTCCCAGAGCTCAGGTATGTTGGGTTTGCCGTGATGCCTCCTGTCAACCTCTCAACTTCAGAGCTACGGACTCTGTCAGTGCCGCATCTAGTACTCGGTATGACCTCTTTGCCGCTTCGATAGCATTTTCCGATAAAGAATCGTAAGAGGAGTGTCCGTCTTCCGAATATTCCGTGTCAAAATCCCCCTTCGCCCAGAGATCTGTGATCTCGTCTCGTGAAGGTAAATATCCTACCACACAGGCTGCCAGTATCTCTGAGTGCTCCGAGGGCACCGGATCTAAAACCAAGGTAGGATGTAGAAGAGTTCCGGATTTAGCGGACACTTGTAACTCTCGATCTCTTACTACCGCTGCTACCCCACCGGAGACCATGTCCACGCAATCAATTCCCGCATCGGAAATAGCAGCAGAAGCAACTGTAATACAGCCGCTAAGAACATTCATCATACCCCACTGACCCGCTGGTCCTGATTCAGCCTGGTTGTCGTCCTCCCACCATTGATCCTCCTCGCCCTCCAAAATCGTGACAACAACGTCGACTCCGCTTTTTGGCCATCGGTCTCCAATAATAACTCCTCTCAACGCCGTTTCGAGGTGCATTGCAAGGTCGCGCTCGCCTGCATCTCGCTGGTACCCACGCCTCTTCCGGGTAGCAAATGGGGCGTATTTAACATGAGCTGCCAGGACAACATGGGGCGAAAATGGGGCAGATCGGGGCAGTGGTCGTGGCCCATGGACAGTACAGCTTATTTTAAGCCCAGACGATGATAGTGATGACAACTTGGGGGTTGATGATTTCGGCTGTGATTCGCACTCGAGATATGCGGAGCCTGAAGCAGACGGAGTGACACCAGTTTTGAGAACTGTAGCATGTTAGAACGGCCGCCTTTATCAAGTGATTTTAAACAGTTGCGACTGACAAATCTTCCGAATCTCATTTGGCGCTCTTGTTCGAGCCAACCTGCTCTTCGTCTCGGGGCTACTTACACCACTGCCCATAAACAATGGTGGTGCCGTGCCGCAGCTGGGCCCGTTGATACGGCGTCTGTCGGCCATTTCTTGGGCAGAGAGCTGGTGTCGTAGAAATGCGATTGCGCTCAAAAGTTCCTAGATCTTCCTCCGTGAAGCATATGCTAATGGCACGCTAGGCGGAACGATTATCCGTCGCTAATTGCTAGCTTGGGAGTTTTCTGGAGCACCTTTCCCGCTTTAAAAACGAAAACTTTCAACTCCAAATTTACATTTACATTCTACAAACGCAATGAGTGTTGGCAAAGATCGATGTTCAAAATGGCCTTTGTAGCATACCTACTGTATTGTGCCACGGCGTGAGCATTCAGTTAATACTGTAAGTACTGTCATTTCATACATTCCACTTGCTCCTGATGAAATTCTTTCACAGAGTTCTGGCGATTACCTGAGCCAAATCGAACAACATGCACTACCATCTGAAGCACATCCACCTTCAATCATTATCCAAAAATTTCTTCGAGGATCTGGACTGACAGGATTAGAATCATAGGAGATCGGAACTATAGGACAATTTTATTTTCGGCCGCATTGGTAAGCGCGACCTCTTTTCTTCTTCCAATACCCTGGAGTTTCCTTGTGAACACTCCAATCCGTTTCCTGATGAAAAAACATTTCAAACAGTTCTGCTTCTGAACACCTTGATGATATCCCATTACCAAAAATATTTTTCTGAAAACATTCTCAAACACCGTTATGCAATGATTACATTTCAAGGCAACAAACTAACGAGACAATAGGCGGCCCTCAATATCATCAACCACCGGTAAAGGTAGGAAGCAATACCTTTCGTATGAATATCAAATGCCATGATGACAACAGCTTATCCATTCAACTAAGTCGTATTCGGCCGAGCCACCCTCCCACACCAGACTGGTCCTTACAGATCGGAATGATAGGTTGTGGAGTTTTGAGGGGCACTTAATTTGGCTTTCGGGCTGGGGTGTCACTTATGTTATGCTGGCTTCCGTGTCTTAGGTCTTCTCGTTGCGTCTTGGAACGTTAGGGCCTGAGGCCGGCCGAGTTGCTTGAGTAAACCGGCCTGTCTGAGCGTACTTCATGTTAAATCATGATGAATATTTGCATTGTCGTGGCTTTTCGCTAACAGACAGTAGTTCTGCATATAGCACCACCTTTTCGTTCTCTCTTGTGAAGTAATCAATTAAATATATGTAACTTGTGTGAGAAGTTCATAGTTGGTCTGATGGGCCCCGAAATAAACAATAATAGTATTATATCATGACGTTCTTCAGCACGATTATAGTGACATGGAAGTCGTAGATGGCGGTCAAATACTCTCAATATTCAAGACTTCGTATTGCCCCTATTGAGCTGTACGTCGGCAAATTTGATCTGCTGTAGCCCCACAGAAACAAAACACATCGTTGAAGTATCGGTCTTCGTTCCTGTGGAGTTCTTCCCGTCTGTTCTGTTCTGTCCCTCCTCTCCTGAACTGTCCAAATTGTATATCACGTGATACGATCCTCACTAGCCTGTAGCGGGACCATGATTTTCCACTCCGATTGGCGCGCCTGTTTCAGCTTTTCCCCCCTACCAAAGAAGAAAGGTGGCCCAAGACCTTGTACTCGTCTCGTAAAGTACTGGTGTACATACGCTCCTCGTTTAAACCTAAATTCCGCGCCCAAGGGGAACTGAAGGCGTCGTTCCTTGAAGTGACGACCAACGACTATACACCCACCAGCCAGACACGACGCTTGTAGGAATGCAATCCCGTCTGGCGACGAACAGTCCAATATTGCTGCCTTTTTTCAAGGTCAATTGCGCTCACCTCTGTATTTAAGCGCAACGGGCACCTGGGCAGGACCGATCAGGGTGAACCACAGCTGTGTTCAATCGCATCGGTGTTCCGCAAACGTTGGGGACCATCGACTGGCCTACTGATCTCGATTTCCACCTACACGACGTTGAAATACTGTTTGGCTACAACTGTCTTAATGTTGCCATCATATGCTTCCCCATCGCCGAAGATGTTATCGAGACATCAGGCAAATGCCTATTCGAAGGGCCACCCATACCCACAAGGCGGCACTGGTACCTTCACAATTTCTCCACATAGGTAATGCTTTCCAAGATCGAGTTGAATACGCTGTGCGACGGCTGACTAGGTGCTGGTTGTAGGTTCCAACCCAGAAGCTCACCGACTGCATTAAGAAAACGGCGAGCCCTTTTAATACGACTTGCTATTTGCCTCGGCGTTGGTTTAGTCTTTTGCATATTTGTATGGCCTGGGGTGTCAATAATGCCTCTGATAACACTGGGTCTGCTTTCATCCGGGGAAGATTTCCAACTAGAGACAGTGCGGTACTACGACTTATCCAATGTTGGAGGTACTGCGAGGGGATGGGAAAGAGAGGAGCGTATCCTTCTCTGCGCACCATTACGTGACGCGGAATCACATTTGCCGATGTTCTTTTCTCACCTGCGGAACCTCACATACCCACATCATTTAATCGACCTTGCATTCCTTGTGTCGGATTCCAAGGACAGGACCTTGTCGGTGTTAACCGAGCTTCTCGAGGGACTCCAGGCCGAAGAGGATCCAAATCAACCATATGGCGAGATATCCATCATCGAAAAGGACTTTGGTCAGAAAGTGAACCAGGATGTGGAAAGTCGCCACGGATTTGCAGCCCAAGCTAGCCGGAGAAAACTTATGGCACAGGCGCGGAACTGGCTGCTCAGCGCTGCCTTGCGGCCTTACCATAGTTGGGTATATTGGCGAGACGTTGATGTTGAAACCGCTCCTTTCACTATCCTGGAGGATCTAATGCGACACAATAAAGATGTTATTGTCCCCAGTAGGTGAACTGAGGTAGAAAATCCCCAATTTACCATAGGTCCTAACACTTTGGTGCTAGATGTCTGGAGGCCCCTGCCGGATTGGCTAGGGGGGGAACAACCATATGATCTTAATTCCTGGCAAGAGTCAGAGACAGCATTGATGTTGGCAGACACCCTCGACGAAGACGCAGTCATTGTCGAAGGGTATGCAGAGTATGCCACATGGCGGCCGCATCTTGCCTACTTGCGAGATCCATATGGTGACCCGGATATGGAAATGGAGATTGACGGCGTGGGCGGAGTTAGTATTTTGGCTAAGGCTAAGGTATTCAGGTCTGGGGTTCACTTCCCAGCCTTCAGCTTTGAGAAGCATGCGGAGACGGAAGGGTTCGGAAAGGTACGTCCCAACATCTAGCCGGCGCAACGTGAAGCTAAACATAAGTCAGATGGCGAAGCGGATGAAATTTTCTGTTGTAGGCCTACCACATTACACCATCTGGCATTTGTATGAGCCAAGTGTTGATGACATTCGACACATGGAGGTATGTTATATCTCGTCATATAACAACCACTCGACTAACTTGATATAGGAAATGGAGCAGGAGCGCATCGTACGTGAAAATGAAGAGAAAGAGAAAGCTGAGAGGGCCAAAAAAATTAAGGAACAGTTTGATGATCCCAACAGCCAGTGGGAAAAGGATAAGACAGATATTCAAAGCCTGGCTATGCTTGAGAAGGCAAAGGAGCAACAAGCAACCGCTACTCCCGTTGCTAACCCTTGAGGGATCATGACAGAGAAGAACCCACCCAAGTCAGCTGTAAGGGCAAATTTACGCCACCCCATACTGGAATTGTATCTGACGACATATATAGACACACACATGCCATTTTATCAGTACAGGTCAGCTGGGTGGGTGGCAGTATTTAGTGGGGGGTAACGCGGTTTGTGTATGGAAATGTATACTATGTAAGTGTTGTAGAAAGGGGACAGCACGGGCGGAATTGTCATGTGGACTTAATTACCCTCGAATGCATTGGCTATAGAAGGCGTATATTTCAAGGGAATCTGCATATTAGTTATTGTGGTTTACAACTAGCTGTGCCCATGTGAATAGTTGGAATGAGTGACGAATTTCTCGGCTGTGGACCTAATTACTGGAGACAGTGAGTGTAGTTGAACTCAGAGCCATTGTTATTCTCACTGAGACCACCTGTGACAATGGAATCAATTATTCCCACCTTGATTTTATAATACACAAGATTCTTATATAGAGGGTCTGTCTTGTTCGTATTGGTAGGACCAACTCCTTTATATATCTGATAACAGCACGTGACTACAGTAGATAACAACGCGACCGGACCACGGCCGCTGTCGACCCTGGATCGGGACACGACTCGGCATGGGGGAGCTGTGCCTCCGAAATTTATAGATATTCGAAAGACATTCGAAAGTCCAACGGCGGAGACAAGAAAGCCCACATTTTCTCGACAGGTGATCTTTGTCGCCCTGAAGAATCCTGGGCTTCACGTTTTTGCTATTTGTGAGTTCTTTCTCCAGCTCGAGCCTCCATAATACGCCCTGACGAAGCTTGGGAGCGACTTTCAACAATACACCATTAACTTTGCTCAGCTTGGAGTGACCTCCAACAATAAACCACCAACCCAGCTTGCTCACAGCAACCCCAATTATACACCACCGACTTGACTCGGCCTGCAGCGACCTCCAACAATACACCACCGACCCAAGTCCGTTTGTAGCGACCTTCATACCACGTTTGCGGATACAAGTCATGAGCGGCGATGAACAAGCCAGAGAACTAGGAAGAGGCCCGACAGAATTGGAATCCCATATGCCATTTCAAGCCAGCACAGGGAAATTTACGGGGGAGATGCCGAACCAAGTTCACCAAGAACCGTCTTCGCCCTACAGACGCCCAGGAGCCTTTCCAGTTTCAGTTTCAGTGGCCATCGACCCGGTAGCTCTAATAACAACAGAATGCATAACCGTGGCATCTGCCATGCGTAAGCATGCTCGATGGGCCCATTCATCAGTTTCGGCTATCCTTGGTGGGAGTACAAGCTCTTCAAACTCCGTTGCGGAAGGGTCCAGACCTTCAACGCCAGGACGCAGCCTTTCCGCTCGAAAAGGACACCAAGTTCGACCATCTCTTGTCGAACATGATAGTCTAGCAAACAGGTGGGGGCTGCGGGGGAAGAAGGGAAAGAGCATGCAAGATAACCCCTTAATGGCTGGCTTTGGACGCTTGAGGCGGGACTTGATCGGCTGCAAGGGTATATGTTCATTGCTATGCATATACAAGAGCATCTAGGCTAACATGCTGTGTAGATATTCGCAATTTCGACACTCCCGCGCTTCTCCACCCATTCCTCCAGGTTATCCAGGCATCCGCGACCTCAGCCCCTATTACCTCTTTAGCTCTCGTTGCTATTACGAAGTTTTTCTCCTATAATCTAATAAGCCGTGATTCTCCTAGGTTAGCCCTAGCAATGCAGTCGCTGTCGGCTGCTATTACGCATTGTAGGTTTGAAGCAAGTGATTCCGCAGCCGATGAGATTGTCCTCCTACGAATATTAAAGCTTATGGAAGGAATGATATCGGGACCTGGAGGAGAGCTGTTAAGTGATGAAAGCGTCTGCGAAATGATGGAGACTGGCCTTAGTATGTGCTGCCAATCGAGATTGTCCGAGCTACTCCGTCGATCAGCGGAGATGTCGATGATCAAAATGTGCCAGGTAATATTTGAAAGATTGAAATACCTCGAGGTTGCAGCAGGAGAACATATCGAAGCTTTAGACGAAAGCACAAAGGAAGATATGGATGGCGTAAAGATGGATCCGTCCGCAAATGGCAACGATGCTGTTGCCTCGTCACTATCTGCGCCAACAGAGTCTGAATCGCTACCAAGAGTAAATCTGGACACCCCACAATCAACGGAGGCAAGCGGTGTGCCAACAAGCAACTACGAATCCGAAATTGGCGCCGGGCCAAGTTCAGAAGCTTCGGAAGACATTGAAATCAAGCCGTACTCGCTTCCATCGATCAGGGAACTCTTCCGTGTTCTAGTCGACCTCCTGAACCCGCAGGATCGCCAACATGTGGATGCCATGAGAGTCATGGCACTACGTATTATTGACGTTGCCCTTGAAGTTGCTGGCCCGTCCATCTCCAAACATCCTAGTCTGGCATCACTCGCCGAAGATAGACTTTGCCGGCATCTGTTCCAGCTGGTGAGGTCTGACAATATGGCCATACTCCACGAATCCCTGATAGTTGCTGGCACGCTCTTGTCCACGTGTAGAGAGGTGTTGAAATTGCAGCAAGAACTGTTCTTATCTTACATGGTGGCGTGTCTACACCCACGTGTTGAGATACCAAGGGAGCCAGGAATTGATCCATCACTGTACTCTGGCGTACCACAAGCTCCGAAACTAGTCAAACCACCGCCCTCGCAAACAAATAGCGGCCGGTCGACTCCGGTTCCTATCAAGGACAGGCAAAAACTAGGTATGGAGGGAGGGTCTCGGAAACCAGACGCGAGAGAGGCTATGGTGGAGAGTGTGGGCGCTCTTGCTCGCATTCCAACCTTTATGGTTGAGTTGTACGTGAACTACGATTGTGACGTGGATCGGAGTGATCTTTGTGAGGACATGGTCGGCCTTCTGTCACGTAATGCCATCCCTGACTCGGCCACCTGGAGTACGACAAGTGTCCCACCATTGTGTTTGGATGCTCTCCTGGGTTATGTGCAATTTATAAGCGAAAGACTTGACGAACCACCTCGAAGCGGAGATTACCCTGATCAAACCCAGTTGAGGGAACAACGAAGGAGAAAGAAAATCATTATTAAGGGCACCACAAAGTTTAATGAGAGTCCAAAAGCAGGTATAGCCTACTTAACGTCTCAAGGGATAATCGATGACTCAAGCGATCCTGATTCTGTTGCTACGTTTTTGATGGGAACTAGCCGTATCTCTAAGAAAGTACTGGGCGAGTTCTTGTCGAAGAAGGGCAACGAACCCATCCTTGAGGCGTTCCTGAATCGATTTGATTTCTCGGGCAAACGTGTTGATGAGGCAGTGAGGGATCTCCTGGAGGCGTTCAGGTTACCAGGAGAGTCGGCTTTGATTGAACGAATCATTACTTACTTCTCGGAGAAATACTGCGCGCAGTCACCACCAGATGAGATCACAGACAAGGATGCGATATATGTCCTGACGTATGCCATCATTATATTGAACACAGACCAGCATAATCCCAACCTTAAGTCACAGAACCGGATGACGTTGAACGACTTCTCGAGGAACCTCCGTGGCGTAAATGGAGGAAAGGATTTTGCGCCACAATACCTTCAAGATATATTTGACTCCATCAAGTCGAACGAAATCATCCTACCTGATGAACACGATAACCAGCATGCCTTCGATTACGCCTGGAAGGAGCTGCTGCTTAAATCCGAATCGGCCGGCAATCTAATCGCCTGCGACACAAACATTTATGACGCTGACATGTTTGAGGCAACATGGAAGCCCGTTATTGCAACTCTGTCCTATGTGTTTATGTCTGCCAGCGATGACGCTGTCTTCCACCGGGTTGTCACAGGATTTGATCAGTGTGCTCGAATTGCTACTCGGTATGGTATGACGGAAGCTCTGGACCAGATTGTCTACTGTCTCAGCTACATTAGCACCCTTGCAACAGTAACCCCGGCAAGCACAGCATTAAACACGGAGATCCAAGTAGAGGATACGAGTGTTATGGTCAGTGAGATGGCTGTTAAATTTGGGAGAGATTTCAAGGCCCAATTAGCGACTGTTGTGTTGTTCCGTGTCGTGTCAGGCAGCGAGACTGTTATCAGAAATAGTTGGATACATGTGAGTCTCTAAGAACTGTAAATCTAAGCTGGGGATGCTAATATTTTGTTAGATTGTCCGCATATGGATCAATCTGTTTGTTAATAGCCTGATCCCACCATTCTTCTCTGCTGCACCGAATAGGATGCAAATTTCACCTATTCCTCTGCAGAACCCATCGCAGGTCATCGACCGTGGAGCCAAAGCCACCGATGCGGGCCTCTTTTCAGCATTTACTTCGTATATCTCGAGTTATGCTGCCGATGACCCACCAGAGCCATCTGAGGAAGAGCTAGAGAGCACACTGTGCACAGTCGGATGCGTGAATGCGTGCTACATGGGCGATGTCTTCGCAAATATCATGTAAGATAATCTCAAGATACGTGAATAACTCATAAACTAACATAATTTAGGGATTTGCCTGCGGAATCCTCACAGTACCTCATCGAAGCATTACTCTCGCAATTGCCAGATGATCCTTCCTCTACGATTATAGCGGTAAAATCCGATAACAATGCTGCGACAGTGAATGGCCAGAAAACCCTTAGTGATGGACTAATTTATGACCCTGCATTTGTCTATGTTTTGGAGCTATGCACCGTCCTGTCTCTGAAAGACGAGAACTCCGTTCTTCAGTCAGGAGCCCAGGTGTCAGAAGCACTGCAGAGTGTAATCCGGGATTCTGCAAACTACCACCCTACACTGGTTGCTAGAGCTGTTTTCTATCTCCTCAGTCTTTTGCATGCGAGTTATGTCCGTATAACCGAACCCTTAGCTCTCCTTCAGGCTAACCAAACTTGTAGGAACACTCATTCATACGAGTCCCTGTCGTACTCCATACTATCTCTAGTTTCAAAAATGGGTTACTGGATAAAGCGGCGCCCACTATTCTTGAAGGGATTAAGGCTTGTATCGAAAGTCCAGGCCCCCTACGCAATGAGATAATCACCTCGCCTGACTTCTGGGTCATCTTACGGGCACTTTCAAAGAACCAGCAAGCGTCTTCAACTGTTTTCCATATTTTGGAAGGGGTTACAACAGGGAAGACCCCACCTTCGATAATGGCCGACAATTATGAGTCGGCCGTCTCTCTCTTGAATGATTTCGCATCTGCTGGAAGTATTGGATCTGTGCTGGAGCAAAAACAGGATACAAGATCTCGGAGAGGGCAGCAGACGAAGCCTTTAAAAGCCCAGTAAGTCACAGTTGAAGCTGAGTTGTAGGCACGCTAACATCTCAGGTCCGACGAGGTCGTTGAAAGAGGCGTTAAAGCAGTGGGAATGATATATCACCTCACGCCTAGAATTCCAACTTTGATGAAGCAATCCCATCTTGAAAGCGACAAAGGTTAGTAATGAAAGTATAATATAATGAAGGCATACTGACGCAACACACAGCCTGGGAAGCGTATTGGTCCCCCATATTCAAAGCTCTGACAACTCAATGCATCAATCCGTGTCGTGAAATCCGACACCAAGCATTTTCATCCTTGCAACGGTCGCTTCTGTCAGAGGAGCTCAAGCTGGGCAGCCAGCATTCATGGACAGCCATATTTGAAGAAGTCTTGTTTCCATTAATCTTCAGGTTACTTAAACCAGAGGTTTATTCAACGGATCCGATTGGCATGAGCGAAACACGGGTCCAGGCGGCAACCCTACTCTGCCGGATTTTCTTGCATTATCTACCTCTGTTGTCGACGTGGGAAGGGATGCTTGACTTATGGTTGAAAATTCTTGACATAATGGACCGACTGATGAACAGTGGACAAGGAGACAGTCTAGTAAGTGAACAATTGAGGGAGGGCCGAGTAAATTACTGACTGTTGGACCTTAGGAGGAGGCTGTTCCAGAGAGCCTGAAAAACATTATTCTCGTAATGTCGACTAGCGAGTATCTTGCGCCACAAGTTGAAGATCCTTCTCAGGAGAAGCTTTGGACGGAAACTTGGAAGAGACTCGATAGGTTCTTACCGGATCTTCGCGGCCAGCTTGGTCTGGAATCAAAGGAAATAGTCGTCGATAGCCATCCACGCCCGGCCACCCCAGAGAACACTGATATACCCCCTTCGTCTACTGAGGAGTAACAACCTAGGTATGCAACGTCGAATCAGTAGTCCTCAGCGAATAATGCCAGACATTCATTGATGGGGAGGCAATCATGCGAATAACCAATGTACATAACTTATACCAACTATAATTACGAGTACTGTCGTAACTCAGCGTCAAACACTTGCAGTATTCAGAACTGCAACTTTTAACTTGTGCTTCAAGTAAACTAATGCCCCAGAATTTTCGGAATCGATCATTTGCTGCTAAATTAGCTAATTAGTCAAATGCACCTAGCTAAGCAAACAATCACTTAAAGGGCAATGACATAATAAGACTCAAGACGATGAGAATTGATGTGTTGGGGGTGTATGTAGACGCTAACGTAGGTCGTGGCCATACCGGGACTATGGCCATACCGGGAATCCGGCAACCAACACCAAATAGAGAGTCACGTGACTAAAATGAAAACCTTAATAACTTTTTAATTAGTAGATGTATAGCCTAGCCCTCTTATATTAACGATATTTATATAGTTATCTAATATATATGAAAACGTTAGTAGTACTAGTTGTGTTTTATAAGAGATATTAAGGTTTAAACTTTTACTATACAAAATATTTATATGGCAAAACTTAAACTATAAATAACTCCTTTCTAAGGCTAGCTTACACTCTAAAACATTTAGCTATAGTATACATGTAGATAAAGAGTAAGAACATAAGAGGATTAAGCTTTATAGGCACTATTGTAAAAGTTATTACAGATTTCATTTAGGTCACGTGACTCTTTATTTAGTGGTGGTTGCCGGATTCCCGGTATGGTCATAGTCCCGGTAACGTAAGTCGTGGCCATACCGGCTTAATGGCCATACCGGCTTTTAGTACCTTTACATACAAGTTTGTATGTAATGATACTTACACTTACAAAAAATCAGAATATTATAACTCCTTTAATAAAAATGCTAGAGTATATCCCTCTTATATATAGAAACTTTAAACTATTATATACTATATATAAAAACGCTAATAGCACTAGCTTCTTTTTGCATAAGTTATTAAAGATTTTAACTTTTATCATATAAAAATTTAGTATAGCAAATCTAAACTGTTAATAACTTCCTTATAACACTAGCTTATATGCTAGTGTTTTTAATTATAAGGTATAGGTATATAAAGACACTTTATATAAGAAGGTTAAGTCCTACTATTTTTATTACAAAAGTTATTAGGAATTCAATTGTAGGTCATGTGATGTAAATCTAACCAACTTTTAGTAGGGTCGGCAAATGAGCCGGTATGGCCATTGAGCCGGTATGGCCACGACTTACTTACGTTATGGCCACGACCTACGTTATGAGGTTGCTAGCTAACTACTTACAATACTAGATCAGCTATGTATTATATACTTAATACATATGTTATATTTTAAAAACATTAACGTAGGTCATGGCCTAAAGGGCTACATGGCCTAAAGGGCTATTCTAGAAACCACACCAAAATCCACGTCACGTGACTAAAATTAAAACCTTAATAACTTTTTAATTAACTGTTATAAAGCTTAATCCTCTTATATTATTACTCTTTATATATGCATACATTAGGGTTTAATTTGTAATAATGTAAGCTAGTCTTATTAAAGAGTTATTTATAGTTTAAGTTTTACTATATAAATATTTTATAACGTAAGTCGTGGTCAGACCGGCTACATGGCCAGACCGGCTATTAGTACCATCACATACAAATTTGTATGCAGAAGTACTTATGCTTGCGAAAAATTAGAACTATAATAACTCTACTAATAAAAATGCTAGAGCAAATCCCTTTTGTATATAGAAACTTTAAGTACGTATCTACTATATATAAAAAGGGTAATATTACTAGTATCTTTTTACATAAGTTAATAACAGTTTTAAGTTTTACTATATAAATATTTGTATAGTAAAAATATAAGCCTTAATATCTCTTGTAAAACAAAGCTAGTACTACTAGTGTTTATATACATGTTAGATTATTATATGAAAAAACATAATTTAAGAGGATTAAGCTTTATATACACTATTACAAAAGTTATTATGGTTTTAATTTTGGTTTAGTGACCTTGGTTTTGGTGGGGTGAGCTAAGTAGCCGGTCTGGCCATGTAGCCGGTCTGACCACGACTTACGTTATGGCCATGTAGCCGGTATGGCCACGACTTACGTTACCTCTTGGGCAGGATTGGGTTCCGCGATTCATTCAAAGGCATCCTAACTTATGTGTTAAGTTAGGACGTAGAGTTGAGGCACAGAGGATGAATGGGGTGACAAAAGAGGTGTTGAAGGGGTGGTTTGACGCGTACAAAAACCTCATAACAGAGCTAAAAATCGAAAACTACAACGCCTACAATATAGATGAGACTGGATTTTCAATTGGAACTAACGTAAGTCGTGGCGTAATGCGCCTATGTACCTTTACAGCTAAATTTATATGTAATGGTACTTAGATCTTAAAATCTCAAACTTAAATAACTCTATTAATAAAATTATTAAGACTTATTCCTCTTATATATAAGATGTTTATATACTTATACACTCTACTTAATTATGCTATAATATAAGCTAACCTAATATAGAAGATATTAGCAAGTATAAATTTGCTATACTAATATTTTGTATGGTAAATACTTTAACGCTTAATACCTTATGCAAATTAATATATATGATAGTAACATTCTTATATATAGAAGATTAGTATATATAGACCCTCTATATAAGAGGAATAAGTCTTAATAATTTTATTAATAGAGTTATTTAACTTTGAGATTTTAAGATCTAAGTACCATTACATATAAATTTAGCTGTAAAGGTACATAGGCGCATTACGCCATTAGGCGCATTACGCCACGACTTACGTTAGTAATTGAATTATTTACGATTTTCTAAGTTAGTAGTTGGGTGGTCTACTCCTGGATTTTGGTGGGGTTTTCAAAATAGCCGGTTACACCATGTAGCCGGTTACACCACGACCTACGTTACTATGTGAGTAAGGCCATGACTTACGTTACCTCCGTAATAAGTAAACTCTATACATTCTATTATTTTAGAATGTAGTGTTATAAGTAGGCGTTCTACTTTTATATAGTTTAATGGTTTTAACAGTATTACTATCCTTTTTAAAGCTATTATAAGCTTTAGCTTAGGCTTATAACTATTAGCTTTATAGAGGCTTAAGTCTTAGAAGGAAAAAACTTACCTATTTTTAAAGGTCTAATTCTAAGTTTATATAATAATGAGTTTTCCTTTTATATAAACCTACTAGCATACTATTCTATATATGTTCTAAGTTATTATAGAAGTTATACCTTCTAAACCTATGTTCTAGGTTATTACTTATTATTATTATTACTATACATGTTCTAGGTTATTACATAAGTGTTTGTTTGTTTATTTACATATAATATTATAGTTATATGCATTGCTACTCTAATAGCTACTAGCAAACTATTCTACATATGTTCTAAGTTATCACGTAAGCTTTCACCTCCTATATACACCCTATGTTCTAGGTTATTACGTAGTGTTGTTGTTCCTATATGTGTTCTAAGTTATTATGTAAGTAAGTGTTTGTTTATATACACGTGACATTGTTATCACGTGCATTGCCACTCTAACAACATATCTGTGATATTTTTTAATTTAATTTACCCTACCTATATGTTAAAAACCGTTAAACTACGTAAAAGTGAAAGTACAACACTTATTATAGTCTTAATTTTTCATAACGCCATTACGCTATTACACCCATTATACTATACTACATGTAAGCTACATTATAAGTTAACAATTCAGATATTAATTATATTAACTAACGTAGGTCATGGCCTAAAGGGCTACATGACCTAAAGGGCTATTCTAGAAACCACACCAAAATCCACGCTACGTGACTAAAATTAAAACCTTAATAACTTCTGTAATAATGGTTATAAATCTTAATGCTCTTAGACTATTACTCTTTATATAATCATCTAATATATGTAAAAACGCTAGTAGCGCTAGTCTTATTTTACAATAAATATTAAGGTTTTAACTTTTACTATAACGTAAGTCGTGGTCAGACCGGCTACATGGCCAGACCGGCTACTTAGCTCACCCCACCAAA